>NW_008428664.1:0-343 GCF_000622305.1 Nannospalax galili | reverse complement strand
GACACCCGTAGTTGACCTCTGGTTTTCACATGCATACACCTGCATGCCACCTACTTCCGTAAGCACATAAACATGCACGTGTGCGCACACACAAATTATTTCCCCAAAGTCCCTACGCAGCCTGCTATTTGTGTCTCTTTGTCCAGAACTGTGCTGTAAGATCATACCCTGGCCAGTCATGGGAAGGGATGACTGCGGCTTTATAATCAGCTTATTCTAATCATGATTCACTCTTAAGGATGGGTGAGGGTCCACATCACTCGCAGTTAGAAGATCATGAAAGGTGATTGTGTAGTTCAAGTAAAATCATTAAAAATGTGTGTGTGTGTGTGTGTGTGTGTGT
>NW_008428663.1:0-344 GCF_000622305.1 Nannospalax galili | reverse complement strand
TCAGAACAGGGCAATTTTCAAATGTTCATATGAGAGTCCATTGGAAATTTTATGTGTATGAATGTTTTCCCTGCATTTATGCAAGTGCATCTATGCATGCAATGCCCACAGAAGACAGAAGAGGGTGTCAGATCCCTGGAATTGGAGTTATAGGTGGTTGGTTAGCTGCCTTGGGAGTGTGGGAACCAAACCCAGGTCCTCTACAAGAGCAACCACTGCTCTTTACCGCTGAGCTATCTCTCCAGCTCCCTATAAATGTGTTTTTAATATAAAAGTGTATTTATAGGAGGCTGGATGGCTCAGTGGTTAAGAGCACTGGCTGTTCTTGCAGAAGACCAAGTTTT
>NW_008428662.1:0-344 GCF_000622305.1 Nannospalax galili | reverse complement strand
TTGCCTAAAAAGGGTCTTTTCTGGGCTTGGCTGTTCATGGGGCTGATACTAGATTTCTTCAGGCCTCAGAAATCTGGGTTTATTTTAAGAAGCACCCAACATAGGCTATGACCTTTTCAATGTGAGAACTCTACTGTGCTCCAATATAGCTCAGACCAGACTTCATCTGGGTTTCAACGAGTTATTTAGTAATATCAGAGCTGGTTATTGAATAAACTTTGTTTTATGTGTGGAAGCCATGAGATGGATGCTAACAGATGTCAGACTTAAATCTCTTAAAAGCACCTTCAGTCAGAGCTTGAGTTTCTGCCAAGAAACTCAAAGAAAAATTATTGGACAGAGGC
>NW_008428661.1:0-344 GCF_000622305.1 Nannospalax galili | reverse complement strand
GCTCTTTGCTCTTCATTCACCGTGGGTAGATGTGAACAGTTGTTTCAAGTTCCTGCACCCTTAATGCTCTCTCGCTTATGATGCACTGTAACCTGGAAATGTGAGCCAAATTAACCCTTTCTCCCTTAAGTTGCTTTTGTCAGGGCATGTTTATCCCAGCCACAGGAAGAGAAACTTAAGTCTACAAATGGCATTTATTTCTATATAATGGGCAGTGAGGTGCTCAGATCTGCTCTTTTTCTCATACCACATTCAGGGAGCCAATATTTTAATAGTTAAGAAATGCTTTTAAAAAGGAGAAACAAAGGAGTAAGAAAGGTTAGGGAGAAGAGCCTCAGTATCAA
>NW_008428660.1:0-344 GCF_000622305.1 Nannospalax galili | reverse complement strand
CAACATGGTGCTAGAGGACAAAGGGAAAGCTCTTTGTCAGTCTTATTTTTCTCAACCCGAGGGAAGGCTCCCATCAGGCCTATCCTTCCCAATCAGAAGCCAGAACTGATATCAGCATAAAGACTTACCTTCTAGGAGAGTTAGAAGGACTCATTTTGGTATCCAGGAATATGGCAGTAATTCCAGACTTCTCCTGGTCCAGTTAGGAGGAATAGGGCTCTAGAACATCTTCAGGGGGCACCTCCCCTGCAACCTCCTCACTGACCAGAGAGGTCTGGATTGAGGCTGAGTCCTGTGGGCACAGGGGTGGGAGGTGTGTGGTGTGTGTGTGTGTGTGTGTGTGT
>NW_008428659.1:0-344 GCF_000622305.1 Nannospalax galili | reverse complement strand
GACAACTGTACAAACGACACAAATGGGCTTCAACTTCAGACACTGTCTCTCTTTGCTTTGGTAACCTGCATTTCATTATAAAAATGACTAACAGCATAGCCAAGATTTCTTTATTCCCTTGGTTTCTTGGGGATTTAATTTCTATTCAGTTTTGATTGCTTTTTAAGTAATGAGACTCAAATGCGGTAGTGAAATGCAGAAATTTCCAGATGTGCCACAGTAATATCTACAGTGAACTAAGCCGCCACCTGGCCCCACTGAGTTGCAGCCAATACAAAGCCCATCCTGTGTCTGTCCTCTGTGTATGTGATGTGTCTGTTTTTCTTTGAAGAGATACGTTTTTT
>NW_008428658.1:0-344 GCF_000622305.1 Nannospalax galili | reverse complement strand
GGAATTGGATGTCATATGCACCTCCCAGCACTGAATTTGACTTATAGTTGGTATAGCCTTGCAGGATCCAATGAAGCTGAGAATGAGTTTTGGAAGAGCATTGATGATGTCTCTGATAAAGGGAAAATGACCAAAAACTGAAGTAAAGTAGGGTGAGGGGAGAGTGTGGGCTGAGGAAATGTTAACCTAGTGGGCCACTCCCACAGGCTTTGTGGGGGTGGCAGCAGTGGTATGGTTAATGCAGTGGACAGTGAGATATGTAAGTAGGGTGAGGCTTTCTAAACAGTTGAGGGTGATGGGAGAGATCCCAGGGTAGCAGCCATCTTGTAGATGGTATGGGGTAG
>NW_008428657.1:0-344 GCF_000622305.1 Nannospalax galili | reverse complement strand
CTCACCTTGGCAAATAGCAAGGGTTTCCATCCAGCTCCTCTTAACTATTTCCCTGTGGTGTTCACAAATCTGTTTCTAACCAGCAAGTAAAAGTTGTAGAAGGAGAACAGTCCTGTCTTGTGATCTCTCCATCACTCACTCTACACCTGCCTGTTCTCGATGGGATTATCATGCTCCTTTGCATCAGAGATCTCTTTGGGTCTGAAGAGGAGTCTTGTGTGATATTCCATGTGTGCATGTGGGGCTGAAAGATCAGCCTATACTGGCATCCCTTCCCCTCAGCACACACATAAAACATCTTCCCCCAACCCCATAATCAGTTCCCATGTTGTCACTTTGCTTCT
>NW_008428656.1:0-344 GCF_000622305.1 Nannospalax galili | reverse complement strand
CAGACATTTCCAAAGTAAATAAACAAGAAAATTACAGAGTATGACTAGGACTGTGCCAAACAGTAACACAATGATATGAGAGAGAGAACTAGAGCAAAGGACACAGATGGGAAGGGCTGGAGGGAGGACCAGGGCATCACACGGGTGGCTGATGGCTGACTGGAGTCTGTGCTGTCTGAGAGGAGGCCGGAAGGATGAGAAAGACCAGCCACGGGACTATTAGGTACAGAGTGTCTTGGCAGGAGATGTGTGTTTTGAGGCCCAAGGTGACAAAGGATGGGGTTCCTGTGAGGAGCAGACCCTGGGGGGCTGTAGCTCAGGGTGCCGGGGAAAGTGTGGCTGAA
>NW_008428655.1:0-344 GCF_000622305.1 Nannospalax galili | reverse complement strand
GAGCCAGAACTCATCCAGGTGTTAACATAAGCAATGTGTGTTCACAGCTTTCTAGGTGAGCTAATATATAGTAAAGGTGAGAACTTCTGCTCCAGCACCACCCAGCAGAAACTGAATGTGAATGTGGTTCTGACAGTCCAAACTACCGTGTCAGGAGCTGAACGCTCCACCGTCTGAAGTGCAGTCCCAGTCAGCACACCTGTAGTTAGCTGTTCTTGGTGATTAACCTGTTGGTTTCTGAAAAACAAGCTGTTTTCTTACTAACAACAATAACAAAGTTAATGATCCTTGAAGTCACAGTGGTCCTGGTTCTATAGGGAGCTACTTTCCTGGTTTCTTCAAAA
>NW_008428654.1:0-344 GCF_000622305.1 Nannospalax galili | reverse complement strand
TCCCCGTAAGAATGAATTGTTCTAAAGTGTGGGCCTACCTCAGTTCCAAAAACAAGAAGGAAAAAAGCCTAGCCTCAGCCTGACCCTCTCTGTCTTACTCTGTGATCTCTTACACACATGCATCTGCCAGGAGGCCTTCACCAATACTGCCTGAGCTTAGTTTTTGTCCTGCAAAAGCCAAGTAAATTTGTTTTCTTTATAAATACCCATTATCTGGTCTTTCGGTTTAGCAATAGGAAACAGACTATGAGGACAGGCATAAGGCAGAGCTTTTAGTGCTGGTATGAAACGGAAGCAGAGGAAGGCTCACGCAACTTCTTATTAGCGAAACAACCATAACTAGT
>NW_008428653.1:0-344 GCF_000622305.1 Nannospalax galili | reverse complement strand
CCCCCTTCAAGTTGCCCACCCACACTTCCCCTATTGCCAGGACTTACTACCTGGCTCGTCTTTGCCTTCCCCTTCAATGTGGGTCCTAAGGCCATTA
This sequence comes from Nannospalax galili, assembly GCF_000622305.1. Taxonomy (NCBI): domain Eukaryota; kingdom Metazoa; phylum Chordata; class Mammalia; order Rodentia; family Spalacidae; genus Nannospalax; species Nannospalax galili. The sequence continues at coordinate 247 of NW_008428653.1, read as the reverse complement.
ACCAGCCCTGGGTGCCCACCCACCTGGTGGAACTCTCCTTTATTTGTAAGGCCACCAATGAATCTGGTCCTGACTCCCCTTACTTTGAATAAGTCCTCTGACAATGGGCAATGCAAATCCAAATACATTATGACTGGTACAACCTCCTCAAGGTCGTGCTGGACCCCTCAGCCTTCCTGAGATGGCATTCTGCCTATGATGATCAGGCTGAGACTCAGGCTCACCTTAATCTCCAGTACGGGCTTCC
>NW_008428652.1:0-344 GCF_000622305.1 Nannospalax galili | reverse complement strand
TCCATCTATATCAGTGACATACGTTCCCATGCTGATGGGCTTGTACAGGTGATGCCCAGATACACGAAGTCCATGCTGGTCTTGTAGTCTCCCCTATGCTGGACATTCTGTGGGTTCGGATGAACAGGTAATGACATGTATCTACTAAAATTGTCACACAGAATAGTGTCACCATCCATCCTAGGAGTCCCCTGTGCTCCAGCAGTCCACCCTCCCTCCCCTCAACCCTTGGCCATCACTGATCTTCATTTCTACAATCACACGGCATGCCACCTTTTCAGAATGCATTCTGTCACTTCGTCATGTGCACTGAAGGCCTCTGAGTTTTGTCATAGCTTGACAGC
>NW_008428651.1:0-344 GCF_000622305.1 Nannospalax galili | reverse complement strand
TGCACACAAGGCGTTTAAATTTAAACGTTAGAAGCCACATGCGAATGAAAGCGCATTTGTCTTTTGGCATCTGGCTTATTACACCTACTACACATCACCTGATACTCTCCATTTCCGTCTATATTTCTGCAGATGTCATACCTTCATATTTCTTTAAAGCTGAATACAATCCCATTGAAGCATCAGATTTCCTTTATTCGTTTTTTTGATGGGCCTCTTGGCTGGTTCCGTATCTCAACTATTGTGAATAGTGCAGCGACAAATATGGACGTACAAACATGCTGACTATGAGTCCTTCAAGTATCTACCGAGAAGTGTTATAGCTACATCATACGATAGCTTTA
>NW_008428650.1:0-344 GCF_000622305.1 Nannospalax galili | reverse complement strand
TTTTTAAAAAAGATGTATTTACATTATGTGTACCAGTGTTTTGCTTGCATGTATATACGTTTGTGTACCAGGGAGAAGAAAGGGCACCAGAGATGCCATGTAGGTGCTGGGAACTGAACCCTGGTCCTCTGCAAGAGGAGCGAGTGCTCTTAGCCTGAGCCACTCTGGCCCTGTTTTTGTTTTTTGAGACAAGATCTTGATATGTAGCCCAGGTTGGCCTGGAACTCATGACCCTCCTGTTTCAGACATGTATAACCATATCTGACTATTTCCCATCTTTTGTTACTGTGATTTAACTCATTTATATCTTTGGTTGTGCTCTGCTTATGACCCCCTTTTTTTTT
>NW_008428649.1:0-344 GCF_000622305.1 Nannospalax galili | reverse complement strand
GCCAGTGCTTCCAACCACTGAGCCATCTCTCCAGCCCCATGTGTTGAACTTTTTATGTTGGTGCTGGAAACTCATGAAACACAGCAGAACAAGGGGTAGACAGAAAACTAGTGCATCCCTCAACTCTCACCCGTGAAGCTTCCTTATACCACAGAGTGCAATGCACCCAGGCACAACTGACCAAGTTTTAAAGAATGAGAGACTGTGGAGTGTAGGATAGGACTCCTACATGGAACCTCATCCACCCACAGCTCAGGGACCATTATGGAAGAGGAGGCGGAAAGATTGTAAGGGCCAGGGCTGGTTCATGAACACAGGGAAGCAGAGGCTTTCAGCCACTGGAA
>NW_008428648.1:0-344 GCF_000622305.1 Nannospalax galili | reverse complement strand
CTGGTACACAGAGGGTGCTGATTAAATGCATGTCGAGTTGTCCACAGGTACCTGAAAGATCCAGAAACTGTTTTCCACTCAGGCTGCCTGTCTGCCTCTGAGAACCAGCAGGTGAGAATCCTATCTCCTGTCTTCATACTTAAAAGAATATTTCATTTACTATTTTTATTTCATGTGTACCAGTGTGTTGTCTGCATGTATGTAAGTGCACCTGAGTAGTGCAGTTCCCCCTGAGGTCAGAAGTGGGCAACAGATTCCCCTGGAACTGGAGTTACCAATGGTTGTTAGCTGCCCTGTGGATACTGGGAATCGAGTCCTGGTCCTCTGCAAGAGCAGTCAGTGCT
>NW_008428647.1:0-344 GCF_000622305.1 Nannospalax galili | reverse complement strand
TTTTTTTTTTTTTTTTTTTTGAGACAGGATCTCATTAACCTGAAACTTACCAAGTAGCCTGTCTAGCCAGCAAACCTTAGAGAGCTGCCTATCTTAGCCCTTCCTCAGCCAACAATGGGATTACAAGCTTTCACCAAGGTGCCTGGCTAATTTACATAGGTTCTAAGGATCAAACCCACCACACTTTTTAAACATGGGTTTTGAGGCTCAAACTCAGATCCCTTGACCCACTGACCTATCTCCCCCATCCTGCTTTGTTTCGGTTAACATGAAAATCTTTATGTGCCATAATGCCCAGTTGGATGTATAAAGCCCACATTTTAGGTGAGCTGCCCATCACAGAG
>NW_008428646.1:0-344 GCF_000622305.1 Nannospalax galili | reverse complement strand
TAACTGTGAACCTATATTACATTAAAACTGAAGTTACACACTTCCAACATACAGTGGCACAGAGTACACATTCCCATTCCAACAGGAAGGAATAGGAGGGTAACAAGGAAAGAAAGGACTAAAGCAAGCCCAAAATCCAAGAGGGCAAACATAAAATCTTGTAGCACTATGTCTGATATCTGAGGCATATGGTGGCATCAGTGGAGTCCAACAGGCTGGGCGTCCCTCTCTCTATGGCTCCACTGCCAGCAGCATGCGTGGCCTCTCTTAGGCCCTTTCCATTCAGAGCCGGCACTTTCTGACACAAAACTCCCACATTCTGACATCACCAACATCCTAGAGTC
>NW_008428645.1:0-344 GCF_000622305.1 Nannospalax galili | reverse complement strand
TAAAACCATCCAATCTGGAATTAATCGTTTCAGTCATTTAAACTTCGGTTTGTGTCTCTCTTTCCATAAGTGTCTCACCCCACTATAAATGACATTCTGTTTTATGGAAGTATAATGTGAAAATCTACTGATAAGCCAAATAATAAAAACTTTATAGCATGTCAGGGCTTTTATTATTATTATTATTTAACCTCAATCAAGTTATAATACTGAACACATGTATCCTTGGCCTAAATCACCTTGTCAGGTTTAACTGTATATTCAAATTCGTTTACATGACATACGATCTAACACGGGAGAACAGCAATACCATTGTAGTATTAATTGAAAACTTCAAACTGAGA
>NW_008428644.1:0-344 GCF_000622305.1 Nannospalax galili | reverse complement strand
CAGAGATTTAAAAGGAGTTGCTATTCTTACCAGGCATCCTGGCACCTGCCTTTAATTAGAAGGCAGAGGCAGGCAGAGCTCCATGAGTTCAAGGTCAACCTGGTCTACATAGTGAGTTCCAGGCCAGCCAGTCCACATAGTAAGACCCTGTCTTAACAATCCCCTCAAAGTAGTTGTTATTCTTGATCTATAAAAATAATAAAGAATCATTAAATTATGAATTCCTTCTGAGATTGTTGCAATACCCTACAGTTGCAGTTCGCATTCTGCACTTGATCATGGAGGTCTTGATCATGGAGGGAGTCACTGACCATTCTTAACACAAAAGATTCTGTTTTTTTTTT
>NW_008428643.1:0-344 GCF_000622305.1 Nannospalax galili | reverse complement strand
TTAAAAAAAAAAAAGATAGACTTTGAATTTGATCTGATGCTGTGGTTGGGAGTCCAGCCTAAAGGCAAAGCAAGGTATTGACAGGGGATAAAAGAAGAATTAATGTCCCTTGTAATGTAACAGTCTCAAGTGGGGTTACTATGGCTCCCAAAGACACTCTGCTATATGTGACCTGCTCTCACATCTCTTAAATATATTTTTCATGAAGGCTTGCTGCCTGATGTGCTATCAGGATGACCCAGATGAGGGTCTTCCTTGGCGTCATCCTGTTCAATTTTGGGGACAGGATGCATGTATGCCAGAAGCTCCTCTTTAGGCGGGCTAACTGAAACCTGTTAGGACTA
>NW_008428642.1:0-344 GCF_000622305.1 Nannospalax galili | reverse complement strand
CCTATAGCCCCCCCCCCGCAAGCCATACACTCTGTCCTGGGTTTTAAGGCCCACTGTGTCAAGTAAGAAACACTTGTGTATTTTAAAAACGTCAAAATACCCTTTCTCAAAAAGTCAAAACCATTCCTAACTTTGGCATTTGAAAGTAATCACTACTGATTGCAGTTTTAGGGTTAATACTGGGTACTTGAGCAATGTGGTTGATGTCAACTTCCCCAGTACCTGAAATCAGGATTAAATACCTCTGACTTTTAAAAATACTCTAAAAACCCTCCTTTGTGTTCATTAAAAATATCCAAGTTAGTTTTCATCTTGGGAGAAGATGCACTTGAAATCTTTTAACA
>NW_008428641.1:0-344 GCF_000622305.1 Nannospalax galili | reverse complement strand
CCCAGGTGCAGCTTCAAGAGTCAGGACCTGATCTGGTGAAGACCTCAGAGGCACTGTCCCTCACCTGCACTGCATCTGGAGTCTCCTTAACCAGTTATCATGTGCATTGGATCTGACATCCTGCAGGAAAAAGACTGGAATGGGTGGGGTTGATATGGAATAATGGAGTCACAAAGTATAATGAAGCTCTGAAGTCCCATCCAGCATTAGCATGGACACTTCCAAGAGCCAAGTTTTCTTAACATTGAACAGCCTGAGATGTGAGGACACAGCCTCTTACTGTGTCAGAGAGGCACAGTGAGGAGAGTACAGTGCAAGACTACACACAAACCTCACTTATAGGC
>NW_008428640.1:0-344 GCF_000622305.1 Nannospalax galili | reverse complement strand
GAGCTCCGCCCCTCCGCCCGCCCCTCTGTGCGTTCGGGGCCCCGCAGCCCGGCCGCCCCGCCCCGCTCACATGACGTCACCGCGGCGGCAGGCCCCGCCCCCGGCCCCGGGCGGCAGGCGGCATGACGTCACCGAGGCCCCACCCCTCCGGAGCGAGTTCGGTCCTGGCGTTCATTTCATTCCTGTCCTCATTCCGCACATTCTTAGCATCGCTCGCGCTCGCCGCGCCGCCGGAGTCTAGCCGAGCCTCCGCCTTCGCGGCCCCGCCGCCCGCCGCGGGCGCACCGCACACTCTGCACGCTCGCTTCCAGCCTGCGGGCAGTCCGCGCGGCGGGGCCGGGCCC
>NW_008428639.1:0-344 GCF_000622305.1 Nannospalax galili | reverse complement strand
AAGTCTTAATTACATTAATATGAATATTGTTAATGATTATTGGCAAAATTTGTCTTATTTGCTCTGCTGTTTTTCTTTTTTTCATTAAGTAATTAAACTTCAATATTCATTTTTACATATGCATTAGTCTGTGTTACTGAATTTTTCCCATCATTGTGAAAAGATAAAACATTACATGAAGTTCCTCTTACTACAAACATTTCTATTTGATGAGAAATATATTAGTTACCTCTACTGGACATGGCTTATCCATTAGCCTCTTCCAAGGGCCTAATGACTTTACTATTTGGCTGTTTTGTGGTCCTCAACCCTGTCATAGATTCAGGTGGCCAGCTGCCTGTAGA
>NW_008428638.1:0-344 GCF_000622305.1 Nannospalax galili | reverse complement strand
TCACAGGTCCCAAGACGCTCCCAAGATGAATCTATTAGTGACTTCATCAGCTTTAATAACCTTAGATTGTAGCTTCATCTGTTCTCTATTGCAGTGCTAAAAACACTCACCAAAACAAGCCTGTGGAGGAAATGGTGTATTTGGCTTACAGCACAGTTCTTCATCCAAGGAATCCAAGGCAATAATTCAGGGCAGGAACCTGAAGCACAGAACGTGGAAGATGTTGCTTACTAGCTTACTCTTCTGTTCTGTCTGTTTTCTTATATAACAAAGGTCCACCTGTGCTGGGGTGGCACTGACTACAGTGGGCTGGGCCCTCCCTATCACTCAACAATCAAGAAAGT
>NW_008428637.1:0-344 GCF_000622305.1 Nannospalax galili | reverse complement strand
TTTTACCTTTGCTCCTTCCCTTCTCTCACTCCCCAGTGAATCCTTAAAACAAACCCTAGCTAAGGTCTCCACTCTTTGTCTCGACAATCTCCTCAGGCCATTTTTCCGTTTCCTTCACTCTGACAAAGAACACGATTTGACCCTCCTTCCCATCAGGCTGTTGAGACTTTTCACCCCATTGGTTATCTTGCTAAAGAGCTGGACTCTATATGGGGAGATTCCCTTGTCTTTGGGCAATGGCAGTTGCAGCCCTCCTAATTCCTACACAGGCCAATAAACTAACCTTACACAGTCCACTCTTAATCCCCTCTCCCCACTCCCTATATGACCTTCTCAGACAATGT
>NW_008428636.1:0-344 GCF_000622305.1 Nannospalax galili | reverse complement strand
CTTTTCCTCTGCTGATCACTGCAGCCTGGACTGCTCTGCCTAGGCCGGGTTGGCCACCACAGAACACTGCCGTTCCCCATCATTGAAGTTGGGACCCAGAGGCAAAGGGTGCTCCTGAGGTCACAGAGCCAGGACTGGGAAGCAGGGAGGTGGAGCCTGAGCTTTTTAACAGCAAAGGCCAGGTAAGGACTGTGAGGAAGGCCAAAGGCCTCCCTGGAGTTGCAAGGCACAACCCTCCCCCAACGCTGTGTCTGTGATCTCCAGTTACAGACTTCGTTCTTTGACTTCTGAGAAATCCAGTTTGTAGCATCCAGCACAGCTGCCAAGGGTGATGTTAGGGAGAT
>NW_008428635.1:0-344 GCF_000622305.1 Nannospalax galili | reverse complement strand
CTGAGCTGCTCCAGAGCTGTTCCTGAGCTCTTCCTGAGCTGCTCCTGAGCTCTTCCTGAGCTGCTCCTGAGCTGTTCCTGAGCTGTTCCTGAGCTCTTCCTGAGCTGTTCCTGAGCTCTTCCTGAGCTGCTCCTGAGCTGTTCCTGAGCTATTCAAACCAAGCTGTTTCACTCTTGGTTGGAAGGGCAGCTATAAGCCAGTCTAGGGTCTAAAGTTTTTAAAAGCCATATGCCTAACAGTACAATCCACATATCAAATAACAGCAGCAGAATGATTTGATATAAACAAGAGGAAAGGGGGAAGTTGTAGGTTACAAACAAGTTTTTTTAAAAAATCACTTTTTT
>NW_008428634.1:0-343 GCF_000622305.1 Nannospalax galili | reverse complement strand
CCCCCACCCAGCTCTCTTCCTAGCCTAGGACCTGTCCCATTCCTTGTCTTGGCACCCCAGGCACCACGGGAACCACCACTGCTTCCTGATCCTTTGTATCCAGACCAACTCATTTCCTTCTTGCCATCCCCAGGAGCCCTCTGGGCCTGGCCCCATCCTCACCACCCTATGCTTCCCTGGTCTCCATAACCCACCAGCCTCTCTCCCGGGAACCCTAGGGACCTGGTCCTGCCCTCACTTCCCTCTGCTTCACTGGCTGCAAAAACCTGCCAGCCTCTTGACTGGATGCCCAGGCTGACCATTCCTCTTCCTGATCCTTTGCATCCAGACCAACCCAGTTCCT
>NW_008428633.1:0-344 GCF_000622305.1 Nannospalax galili | reverse complement strand
GCTGATGAAGCAGCAACTCAGGCTGACCAGTGCGCAGCTCCCCTCTTCTTCAGCTGCCAAGCAGCCAGCTCCCTGCTGCTTCTGTGCCTTCTCTGCTGTCACAGGTGCTCTGCTACCCCTGCCTCTGCCTTTCCTCCGCCCCTTCTATCTTTCCATGTTATCAGCTCACCTCACCCTTTTGAATGTTTGGGAGGAAGGCTACCTGAGAAGCCTCTTGAGGGCTGAACTGCAACTCTGGTGAAGTGGCACAAGAAGACAGATACCGCCCAATCGCCTTACAAAGTACGTTGCTCACTTTTCTCCTTGTTGCGACACAATGTCAATGGAGAACTTATGGGAAGAAA
>NW_008428632.1:0-344 GCF_000622305.1 Nannospalax galili | reverse complement strand
AACATGTTGTCTTCATCTAGCTCCAAAAAACACCACAGCTCGCAACAAGGTACTGTTATGTATATTACAACGCTCTGGTGCTGTTGGCAGATGGTACTCAGCACAAGTGGATAAACAAGAAGCTTTCCTCTAGTGCTGCCCATCCTCTGGGTCTGTGTGTAAAGTGGCCTTTGTGCAAACACAAGCCAAGGTGCCGTCATACTTGGCAAATAACAACGGAAAATAAACTTGTGAATTTTCCCCACAGAGTATTTGTTAACTTTCTGGGTTTTTTATAAACACAATCATACTTAGCCTATGACCTTGGATGCATTCATGAGGACTCTGTGTGTGTGTGTGTGTGT
>NW_008428631.1:0-344 GCF_000622305.1 Nannospalax galili | reverse complement strand
CTCTCCACAGCTGCAATGGGAAGGAAGCAGACACTTGGCCGTCAGAGGGTGCCACAGGACAGTCTGCACCTCGGAGTTCGAGCCATTTTCCTGCTATTGTGTGGACTTTCTGGTCATCTTTGCCATAGCATCTCCTTCTGGAGTTTTGTGTTGCTGCCATGCCAGCTCCATAGATCATTGTCACTGGAGCCATGCAGTGCATCCTGTTCACACTTGAAATCTCACTGGAGACTGCTTCTACCCATATCAAAATCACCTCCCAAAGTACCACCTCTTAATCCTGTCATATTGGAATTGGGAAGCAACTCATTCAATATCATATCATATCATATCATATCATATCA
>NW_008428630.1:0-344 GCF_000622305.1 Nannospalax galili | reverse complement strand
GGTCCCCATATCACCAATTCACCCCCTTACCTGCCGGCCGGCTCCCGGCTGGTCCTTCAGCACTGCCCCTTTTTCCCGATCTCAGTGGAACCTCCACTTGTAGTGCCAGCACTACAAATAGCACTCAGAGGTCGGGCGAGGGGCTGAAGATTTGAAAAAGGGCACGTCAGCAGGTCATTCGTGTGGAGAGAATTCCCTTTATTGACAGGATGGCCTGCTATATATATCACTCTCCTGGCCAGTGGAAAAGTCCCAGACAAGTGGAAAAAAACACCAGAGCTCCACCTCAGCTACAGAGAAGCACAATAACAGGACTTGTGGGTGGGTCATGTGGTACTGAGTGT
>NW_008428629.1:0-344 GCF_000622305.1 Nannospalax galili | reverse complement strand
AGGTCACCTCATCCCATTTTTAGAAAGAGTTATTTTTTTTAATGAAAATGTGCCTACATGAGGCGATATACATCGTATGTGAACAGGTGCCCAAGGAGGCCAGAGAGTGTCAGATCACCTGGAACCTGAGTTACAGCAGTGGTGAGCTGACTGATGTGAATACTGTCAAAGGGAACCGTGGTCCTCAGCAAGTGCACTAAGCTTTCTTAACAGCTGAGTCATCTCTCAGCTGTAACAAACACAGATCTTGTAGCTGACATAGGCATCTTTACTTACAAATTCATTTCATCACCCTTTTAAAAAATATTTATTTTCAATATGTACACTAATTGCATGTGTGTGTG
>NW_008428628.1:0-344 GCF_000622305.1 Nannospalax galili | reverse complement strand
TTAAAGATTTAAAACTGTTTGATAGGTACTCTTGCTGGAACCAGAACGTAACATATCTTGTACCTAGGGTATAAACTAAAAACTAATCAAAATTTGTCAAGTTCCTCAGTTAATATTCATCTACAATCTCTAATCCTGTACATGTTTGCAGAAAACAGTTATTCTGGTAAATAATATGAGTTTCACAATCTATAGCCTGGGTGTCAAAGATAATTCATTCCACTGTAGCATAGTCAGATCTCAGCCATAATACTGGGCTTTTGTGCCAGCCAGACCTGCTGCACCCAATAGAGTCTGGTGAACAATCATTTCATCATCACCTCTGAAGTTCTAAGATCTATTTC
>NW_008428627.1:0-344 GCF_000622305.1 Nannospalax galili | reverse complement strand
GGGGGGTCTGAATATGCTGTTCTGTGAGGTTCAGCACAAGTTGAGTAGAATGAGTTGAACTCTGTTCACAGGAACACCAAGGAAACAGTTCCAAGTGGTCAGAAATGTCTTGTTATCTGTCCCTTGAGATCCCCTTAAGAGTGCAAGATACAAAGACATCATACAGAGGTGGCTCAGAGCTGGGCCCTGGAGGAAGGCTGAGTGACCACCACCATCACCACACCACCACCACCATCACTATCGCCATCACCAACACCCCCACCAACACCACCATGATTTCCAACACCACACCAAGACCACCACAGCCACCACCATCACCACCAATACCATCACTACCACCACCA
>NW_008428626.1:0-344 GCF_000622305.1 Nannospalax galili | reverse complement strand
GTGGGCACGTCTGAGGTGTTTTCTTCATTGCTGAGTGACGCGGGTGGTGCCACCTGTGGGCAGGAGGGCCTGAGCCATATAGGAAAGCAGGCTGAGCATAAGCTAGAGGATCCAGCCAGGAAGCAGTGTTCTCTTCGGTCCGTACTTCAGTTCTTGCCTCCAGGTTCCTGCCTTAAGTACCTGCCTCGGCTTCTCTTGGTAATGGATTTTGAACTGTATGCCAAATAACCCCCTTCATACCCAAGTTGGTTTTGGTCAGTGTTTTATCACAGCAATGGAAAACTAACTAGGACAGACAGTAAGAACATCACATATACAAACTGATATTAAGTTCATTTTATTTT
>NW_008428625.1:0-344 GCF_000622305.1 Nannospalax galili | reverse complement strand
GATCATGAGTGAATCCCAGATGTCCAGCCTTGAGCTACTTTGCTGGACTTAACATTTTGCTTTAAATGTGCCCGATTCTTCCCTTTAGAGATAAGAAAGTACTTCTCGTTTCAGATTTTACAGGCGCCCACAGTTAAAAGACTTTTAAAAGAGACTTTGAACTCTTAAAGTGTTGTGTTTTTTTTTTAAGGACTGTGGGACTTTTAAATTTGTACTGTTTTATATTGTTATTTTATCATACCTTGGGGATAAGAAATAGATAACTTATGGTTTAATAGTGATTTCTGTGTCAGGTTGACAAGGGGTCAATCGTGCTGGATAGCTTTAGTTGTCAACTTGACACA
>NW_008428624.1:0-344 GCF_000622305.1 Nannospalax galili | reverse complement strand
ATTTATTTATTTATTTATTTATTTTTGCCTTAGGCTTTGGAGATATTAAGGCCATGTTGTAAATCCTGGTCACTGCTTTTTCTAAAGAGCAAAAATGAGAGTTTATTAGTATCTCAGCGGTTGCCTCAATAATGACAAAACAGTTGCTCATTACTGCTCATTAGTTTCATATTAAATCCATTTGCAATAGCAATACATCTTCTTTTCATACTCAGTTGCAAAACAACAGATATGATTTGACACCTGCTGTACAACAGAATTCATTAGATTTTAATAATACAAATAGAAATGCAGAATATGGACGTGTATTTACTTCTCTGATGACTCTGCATAGGGGAAAAAAA
>NW_008428623.1:0-344 GCF_000622305.1 Nannospalax galili | reverse complement strand
AAAATAAAAAGTTTCTTTAGTCTAATGTGTTTGAAAACTTGGTACTCAGATGACTGCAGACCTTGAAGTGAAGCCATGATGTGAAGACTACCTTGAAGATTAGGGTTACTGAGAGCAGCCTGGAGGTGTCTATGCCAGGTCATAATTCTTGTCCTGTCTGCTCCCTACCATGGAGAAGGTGACCAGCTACTGCTTCATATTCCTTCCACTTGGACTTCTATATGACAGGGCGTCCAATCATGATAATGGATAATATGCCTCAAAATGTAAGCTGAAATAAACTTGTCATCCATTGCATGTATTCTGGTCAGGTTTTCAACACAGCAATGAGAAATGTACCTAAA
>NW_008428622.1:0-344 GCF_000622305.1 Nannospalax galili | reverse complement strand
AGCCTCTGCCCACTCCTCTAAAGCATCTCTGAGGACCATGTCTGCTGGGAGTCAGAATCCACCAGGTGTGGAGGTAGCTGAGGGCCTGTGTGCCCTATTTGGGGCCTGAATACAGTGAGTTCAGAATTCCGTGATGTCACAGAAGTGTACCTGCTATAGTAACTAAAAGCCTTAGACAGAGGGCCTCAGAGGGACCCCTGACATGGGCGGGCATATTTGGGTGCTGGTGATGATTGCCTGTATTCGATATTCTTGGACCTGATTTACAACAAACAAGTGTGATGTCGTTGGAGGTAAGGACTTGGATGGAGATGACTGTGGAGGCCACAATCTGGCCCTTCAGG
>NW_008428621.1:0-344 GCF_000622305.1 Nannospalax galili | reverse complement strand
CCATGGAGACCACTGTGAAATAAAATGTCAAAATAAAAGATGTCTAAAATCAAACGTTAGCCTGACTGGAAGCAGTAAAAGGTGCCAAGCCTTGACGGACCTTTCAGAGTGACACAAAGATGACCAACGTGCTGCGATTCTGCATTAGGACTTATCTCAGGTGTGGCACGCATAGCACTGGGGTTGGGGTGAGTGGGGTCCAACACACAGTGCTGTTGGAGGAAGACTACGACAGAGTGCCAAAGCCTTTGACCACAGATGTGAGTCCAGGAGTTTATCCTAATGAGTCCATTGTAGCTACAGATCAGGCCAGTTGCTGGGGACTTGCTGGAAATGATAGAATC
>NW_008428620.1:0-344 GCF_000622305.1 Nannospalax galili | reverse complement strand
TTTTTTTTTAACTTTTAGCAAACAATATTGTTGGACATGGGACTGAGATTGTGGATTTCTTCTTTTAAGCATGAGTCTCCCCCTGCTCTCAGCACTCATCTTGTTTAGATCAGTGTGAGTTGCCTGACACGAGTGCTGGGAACTGAATCAAGTCCACTTAAAGAGCATCAAATACTCTTAACCACTTAACAATTGATATGTCATAGATGTATAGCCATGCAATATGGCTTAGTCTACCCCATATTTTCTACTCCAACTTCCTCCAGGTCCCCAACATTTCCCTCCCAACCTCATATCCTATTCTTTTTCATAACCTACTGAATCCAAAGTCTTCATTCATTCAA
>NW_008428619.1:0-344 GCF_000622305.1 Nannospalax galili | reverse complement strand
CTTGGGAGTTTTATGTAGGTTGGGTAAGATGAAGACAGAGACTCCCAAACTCTACAACTATTAAGAAAAATCTACAGTACCAGGTTTGGGTTGCCCCCCTATGAGCTGTGGTCAGAGAGAGATCCTAGGGGTCCTCCAATTCACCAAGGCTATTGCCATCAATGTCGGTTTGTCACCTGATTGGCTGGTTCCTCCAATGGGCAGGGCCTGACACAGAACGGGAACCGGGAAGGGAAGCCGGGGACCATCTTGGGATGGAAGTCAGGAGCCTCTGGTAGAACCTGATGGTGTAGGAATCTCACAGCCAGCGTAGCAACTCAAAGACAGAATGGACTGACTCCCTG
>NW_008428618.1:0-344 GCF_000622305.1 Nannospalax galili | reverse complement strand
CTCTAGGTAGACATCAACTGCTGGAACAGTCACTGTAGTGTAGGGAGAGAGTTTCAGAGTACAGAGCTGGAGCCGTACTGCCTGGCTTTGACTCTAGCTCATCCACCTTGAAGCTGAGTGACTTTGTGTCTCACTAGCACCTGCTTCATTGAGGTGTTATGAGGATTAATAAGTTAATTTATACAAAATCCTAAGAACTGGCACGTAGGTAACACTTATATGTTTTACCTGTTAATGCAAATTTTGGACATTTTTGTCTTTAACATTTTCAAAAATTTACCCTAATTTCCTATTTGAGTGTTTTACAATTTCCCTACATACAGTTCCGTTCTGTCCCTGCTGCC
>NW_008428617.1:0-344 GCF_000622305.1 Nannospalax galili | reverse complement strand
GGGGATGGACACAAGTGACAGTGCAAGTGTGGAGGACAACTGGCGGGAGTCAGTTCTTTCCTTCCACCCTGTGGGATCAAACACAGGTCATCAGTCTTGGCAGCAGGTCCCTTTACCTGAAGAGCCATCTCACTGTAATCTTCTAGCAGCATGGATCAGATCACACAACAACTCTGCTCCAAACTTTTTTTTTAAACAGAATCTTATGTATCCTAGGCTGGTTTGGAACTTGCTATGACCTGTAGCCCTAGTTGGCCTATGTAGACCAAGCTGGCCTCGGACTCACCGAGATCCCTCCCTGTTTTTTTGTATTTTTGTGTGTTTTGGGGGGGCTTGTTTTGTTT
>NW_008428616.1:0-344 GCF_000622305.1 Nannospalax galili | reverse complement strand
ATTTTCTCCTTCCTGCTTTCTGTTTGACCCACCCTCACTCTCTTCAGGGTCTCCTGCTCCTGACCCACATAGACAAACCGACATAACACACCTTTATCTGAATTTTGCATAGCTTACTTACAAAGAAATGACCACACCATGCCCAGCGCTAAGGCCCACCAATCTGGATCACTTTTGCCCAAAGTCTGCCTCATCTTGTGTCCCTGCATGCCCACTGGCCCTGCAGAGTTCCGAGGGGTTCCATCAGGTCCTAGCGAGGTCCCTGGTGCCCCACCACCACAGACTAGCTCACCTGCTCCTGCCCTCAGCTTCCAAGATGGAGCCAACTCCTCCTCCTTTCCTTC
>NW_008428615.1:0-344 GCF_000622305.1 Nannospalax galili | reverse complement strand
TAGTCATTCCTACAGTGAGTTCTATGGGAAAGAGTTTCCATTGTCAAATAACAATTCCTTCATTTAGGTGAAGACTGAGAAGGTAGTAACTGATTTCTAGCCCCACCCAGAGCGGCATGTCCACCTCAGTGTCAATAATTAATTTGTGGTCTGTAGGCTTCAGAGTAAAGACCTCAACTTTTGTTCACTTCTGTTCTGTGACCCTGCAAGACCAAGGGCTGGTTCACAATAGTAGGAGCTCAGGCTTTGGATATGAATCCTCTGAACCACTGCTGGAAGGAATAAATGCTTCTTACTTGCTTAAAGCCTCTGTCCCATCTGTCTCTTCCAGCATCTGCCAGAAC
>NW_008428614.1:0-342 GCF_000622305.1 Nannospalax galili | reverse complement strand
AGAAGCCGAGCATAATGTGAGGTTTCCTGTGCAAGTGATGAATTTAGGTGCTGCCAGAAGCCTCTAAGAGAAGCAGCTTAGGGCAGGGAGAGCTGAGCTAAATGCTTTAGCCTGGGGTACAGTCTCAGCCTGATCCTGCAGGAGGTCTGGCCTTGGTGGCTTCAAGGTTTCCCCCTTTGGGGATAGATGTACTGCCATGAATTGTCAGACATTGGCACTGCCTCTTGCGCCCACATACACACAGTGTAACCAAGCATTGCCAGGGAACATGGCACTCCAAAGGACTTGAGCTGGGTGCCTTTGGTAGCACACACACACACACACACACACACACACACACAC
>NW_008428613.1:0-344 GCF_000622305.1 Nannospalax galili | reverse complement strand
ACATTGGTGCATTGTGATGTCAAATTGGAGCATTGCGATGTCACACTAGATAATTGTGATGTCACAAAGGAACATTATGAAGACATATTGCAACACTGTGATGGCATATAGAGCAATATAATCTCACAAGGGGCGTGAGTGTTGGCACATCGGAGCATTGTGACGTCACATTGGGTCGTTGTGACGTCCCAATGGAACATTGTGCAGTCAGAATGTAACAGTGTAATGGCACCATGGAGCATTGTGGTGTCACAATTGAGGATTGTGATGTGACAAGGGAATATTGTAAAGGTGTATGGTAACATTGTGATGACATATTGGAGAAATATAATGGAACTTGGGGA
>NW_008428612.1:0-344 GCF_000622305.1 Nannospalax galili | reverse complement strand
TGTGGGTGCTGGGAATCGAACCTGGGTTCTCTGCAAGAGCAGTCAGTGCTCATAACCACTGGGCCATCTCTCTAGCCCCAATAATCTCAATTTTTAAATTACTAAAATAATCCTAACCCTCTTTGGGCTGGAGAGATGGCTCCGCATTTAAGAATACTGGATGTTCTTGTAGGAGACCAGGGATTGAATCTCAGCACCCACACGGCAGCTAACAATTGTCCCAAACTCCAGTTTCAGGGGATCCGACAGCCTCTTCTGTTCTCTGTGGGCAGTGCATGACATGGGGCACTTAACTACATGCAGGCAATACACACATACATATAAAATAAAAATAATAAATAAAA
>NW_008428611.1:0-344 GCF_000622305.1 Nannospalax galili | reverse complement strand
CAAGGAACAGAAAGTGAGTTGGTCACTTTAGAATTGTTTTCCTTATAAATATTAAAGCAGAAGTAATTTCCTTATAATGCCAGCTAAAACTGGCTTGTTCGAGGATTTAGTTATTACCTCATTCTGAGTTCTCAAACAATTTCATTTTGGCATGGTGATTTGAACTTTAGGATGAATCCATTTTGGTTTGGTCTGTTGGGCTTAATACAGGAGTTCAATCCAAGACTATGGTCTCCTGTATATTTTATTTAATGAGAACCAAGCCAAATATTGAGTGCTAGCTAATAATAGGCATGTTGGAGTGTTTAGAGGTAAAATGAGATCTACAGCTTCCTTGAAATACA
>NW_008428610.1:0-344 GCF_000622305.1 Nannospalax galili | reverse complement strand
CCCCCCTTCTCCTTTCTTGGCACCCCTTATAGCATATATTTTCTATACCTCACCATCTGCTTCTGACCCGAAATCTCTCCTTCCCACGTTTCAAATCTACTCTAAGAAGACACTTCACCTAGAGAACCTTCTGCGCCCTTGCCACATCCATCCCCTCAGTTCTTTCCAGTTCACATTCCAGCTGGTCCCGCAGCAGCTGACAACCCCGAACTCGGAATGCATAGTCCTTTTGGCTTTGAAACACTGAAGGCAATGTGAATGACGGTGACGAAAAATGGTATGCACGGTCCTTTTACCATGGCAATCTTTGAGCAGCTTAGCCATAAATTAGTCACTGCTTGGGA
>NW_008428609.1:0-344 GCF_000622305.1 Nannospalax galili | reverse complement strand
TATTGCCAAACCTCTTGGTTATCTCCCAGAACCAGTAGATAAGACCCTACTGTTGAAGACAGAATATGCTTAGGATACAGGACTTGAAACAGTGGAGCAGTAACTGACCTGGAAGCTTTCTAATAGAAGTTTGGCTATCATGATGCTAGATAATGATATTCAAACTACCAAGGGAGAAAAAATCAATGGTCCAACCCAGCCCCAAAGCTCAATAACCATAATGACCTGAATGTCAAACTACCTCTATTGATGCAGTTATCTGGCACTGTTATCTGGGGGGCAAACAATAGCTATCTAATTGGACTTAAAGCCCTCTCAATGGGAGGGAAATCATGGGTGGCACT
>NW_008428608.1:0-344 GCF_000622305.1 Nannospalax galili | reverse complement strand
CCCCCAAAGAGGAAGGTTGGGTCAGGATCAGGTTGGTATCACTGTCAAGATAGCAAGAGAGCTAGGGGAGCGTGTGCAGGCCTCAAGACTGCAGAAGGTACTGCAGAGTCACTCGAAGGCTGCAGGTTGTGTCTGGTTTAGCCCAAAGGGAAGGTGGGCATCAGGAAGAGGCAGGGAACCCTCTCAGCAGGCAGCAGTAAAGCGTTGGTGTCTTGGTAGGGAGGCAAGGGTGGCCGACCTAGGTCTCTGGCGCCTGAAGAGTCCCTGGTGGGCAGACAAGCGGGATTTGTTTTATCAAAAATGGAGAAGGGGTCAGGACTACAGGAGGAACCCTTACAAGGGAA
>NW_008428607.1:0-344 GCF_000622305.1 Nannospalax galili | reverse complement strand
CTCTTGGAACTCTGAGCAGGCTTGCCTGTGATAATGGCTGGGGCCATGGGCCTCATCAAGGGATACTTAGCCAGCCAGAGAAGGCCTTGACTTGAGTGGTTTTTGATTGGCACAGGCCAAGACAGTAGGAAGAATGGCACTGCCTGGCAATGATGAGTCCCCAGACCTAGGGTGAAAGGGGCTGAAATTCAGTGAGCACAGGGCCCCAGTGGGCCCTGATGGGATATCTGACAGGGTCTGCAACACTTTCGGTTGTCAGGACTAAGGATGTCAAATGGAATCAAGTAGACAGAGGCTAGGGATTGGTATCAGTGCCAAGGCAATGATTTCTGAATTGTGAGATG
>NW_008428606.1:0-344 GCF_000622305.1 Nannospalax galili | reverse complement strand
GTAAAATCTACCTCACACAGCTGTAGGGTGAACATATTTTCTTCCAGTTCCTCTCCTAAGAACCAAAGATAAATGCTTGAATAGCTAACCCATCGTTCAAATGCAATATGGAAAGATGTAATACCAGCTCAGGAAAGAATAGAAGATATAAAGCAAAAACAAAAAGTGGAGCACAAATAATATATCTGAGTGCTCAGTTCTCAAATTTGATGCATTCGTAACAGATGTAAGATGTTCAAAATGAAAAGAATACATGATGCGGCAATTCTTATTCTCGGCCACTTTCTAGCATAGATTTCTATATTTGTCTTATGAAAACATAAGAGTCAGTTGAATATTTCTAA
>NW_008428605.1:0-342 GCF_000622305.1 Nannospalax galili | reverse complement strand
CACACACACACAGAGCAAGAGGAGAGAACTGAATCTCACAGGTTTTCCTACAAACTCCACATGACACTATGGCACATACGCATACTACTCACAGACATAAATAAATATAATAAAAATATTAAGGGGCTTGGGAGATGCCTTAGCAGTTGAAAATGCTTGCTGCTCTGGCATAGGGCCAGTGTTCAGTTCCTAGCACCCATGTTCCGGAGTTCACAACTGCCTGTGACTCCAGCTACAGGGGATCTGACACCCTCTTCTAGCCTCTGTGGGCATTTTCTCTCATGTGCATACACCCACACATAGACATACACACACACACACACACACACACACACACACACA
>NW_008428604.1:0-344 GCF_000622305.1 Nannospalax galili | reverse complement strand
GCCTCCGCGCAGGCCTCCCGCCGGCCTAGGCCCCGCGCAGGCCGCCCGCCTCACCGTTCTGCTGGGCCGGCGCCGGGCCGGGGCCCGCGGCTCCCGACGCGGCTGCTCCTCGGAGCTTGGGCGGTATCCGAGCGGCGGCGGCCGGATGAGGGGACCCGGCGGGGGCCGACATGACGACGCGGCTGGCAGCTGCGGCTCCGCAGCGGGGAGGTGGGCGGAGGGAAGGAAGGCGGTGCCGCGGAGGAAGAGGAAGAGGAAGGAACGCGTCCGCGTCACTCGCCGGCTCGCTCGGGACGGGGGCCGGAGCGGCGCAGCACGCGAGGACCCTGCCGGTCCTGCCCGCC
>NW_008428603.1:0-344 GCF_000622305.1 Nannospalax galili | reverse complement strand
TCCCCTGGCTGCTCAGCCACCTTTCTTATACACCCAGGCCCACCTGCCCAGGGGTGGTGCTGCCTATAGTGGGGCCCTCCAGAATCAATTAGCAATCATGAAAATGCCTCAGTCTTGGTCGCTGGTCAGTCTGATAGAGGTAGTTTCTCAGGTGAGGTTCCCTCTTCCCAGACATGTCAAGTTGAAAGTCAAGATAAACCATCACAGCAGCCGATATTATGTATCTCATTACAGTGTTCTTTTCCTCTAAGGCTGCTTAGAGGAGAACCATTACATGTTAACTGACAAGAGTGCCCTAGAACAGGTAATGCAGAAACTTATATGACTTTGTATTACCTGCTAAA
>NW_008428602.1:0-344 GCF_000622305.1 Nannospalax galili | reverse complement strand
GTGTCACTTGCTGACATTAACGTGCAGATGGTAGTGTCACCTGCCGCCTCTGACTTACAGATGGTCGTGTCACCTGCAAGCTGACATCCAGATGGTGGTGTCACCTTCCACTTTGATATGCAGATGTTAGTGTCACCAGCCCCCTCTGAAGTGCTCATGGTCGTGTCACCTGCCCCTCTGCCATAAAGATGGACTTGTCACCTGACACCTCTGACGTGCAGATGGTCGTGTTACCTGTCCTATCTGCCATAAAGATTTTCGTGTCACCTGACCCCTCTGACTAGCAGATGATGGTGTCACCTGCCCCCTCTGAAGTGCTCATGGTCGTGTCACCTGCCCCTCTG
>NW_008428601.1:0-344 GCF_000622305.1 Nannospalax galili | reverse complement strand
CCTGGAGGCTATTCTTTAGGTCTTGGAGAGTTTTGACATTTTGTTCAATGGCCCCAGATTTGTTTATATAAAAACAACATTCCTCTTTTAATAAGAGGCAGGATCCCCCTTGTTCAGCTGTTAATGAGTCAAAGGTCCTTTGGTTTTGGAGCACCACGCTGGCCAGGGATGTGATTTGGCTTTGTAAGGCCTCGAGGCTCTCGATTATGGATGTCATGGCTTGTTCAAGCCAGCTGCGAAATTTGGCCACCGAGTGATAGGAGTGGCCCAGGGCCTCCCCTGCGATTCCAATCGATCCTGCAGACAGAGCGAGTCCCAGGCCAATGAGCAGGGGGATGAACACC
>NW_008428600.1:0-344 GCF_000622305.1 Nannospalax galili | reverse complement strand
TAATCATCTTTATATGCCCTTCCCCATTGGCACCCTCCCATAGCCCCCAAATTGGATTTCATTCATTCTGTCATTTCCCTTAAGATGTATCAAGTTATTGTCCCCAAATGTCCCTCAGTGCAAATTCATCCACTAACGTCTTTTAAAAAATAATTTCATTAAGTTCTCTGAGTGTTTCATGTGCTCTATTTTGAGAACATTCCTTCTGTAACACTCAAAAATCTATGGCCACCTTTATACCCACCCAACATAAATTCTTTTGTTTCCCCCATTGAATCCAATTTCTGTTTCCAAAACAGTCTTAAATATAGTGCTAACACTGGAGCATGGGCTACCTAACAAAG
>NW_008428599.1:0-344 GCF_000622305.1 Nannospalax galili | reverse complement strand
TTGGAATTAAAGCCCTCTCAGTGAGAGAGAACTCAGCCAAATACACATGGCAGGAGAGGACATAGAGCAAACCATATCTATTCTATATCTGTAGACAAACGAATTTTCTTACTATATACTAAATATTGATACTTATATTACAGACAAAGTATACTTTACACCACTCATCAAAGAAGCTTCTTTTTGAAACAGATAGAGGCTACTGCAGAATTGCACAACTGATATGCCACAGAGAATAATCGTCTGAATAATGCCCTGTACTAAGTGACACATCTACAATTGAATCTCTAGAGCTAAGGCTCATGGAACATAGAGGAACAAGGAATAGAGTGGAAACTAATGCA
>NW_008428598.1:0-340 GCF_000622305.1 Nannospalax galili | reverse complement strand
ACTTACATACATGCAGGCAATACACTCATACATAAAATAAAAATAATAAAAAAGATTTTTTAAAAAATCTGGGCATAGTGGCAGACCGTTGTAGTCCCAACACTTAGGACGCAGAGACAGGTAGCTCTTTGAGGCTCACTGGCCAGCCAGCCTACTCAGCAAGTTACAGGCCAATGAGAGATCTTGTCCAGACACGTGGATGATACCTGAGGAACAAGATTCTGGTTGTCCTTTGTCCACATTCAAACTCATACCAGGCAAACACATTCACACACACGTGCAACTATATCTACATCAGCACACACACACACACACACACACACACACACACACACACACA
>NW_008428597.1:0-343 GCF_000622305.1 Nannospalax galili | reverse complement strand
CTGGGACTACAGGGAGACCCTGTCTCAAAAAGACAAAAAAAAAAAAATTAATTAATTAAAAATAAATAAAATAAAATATTTTTTAACAAAAGCCTTGGCCTAAGCCAGGCATGATGTCTTACTCTTGTAATTACAGCATTGTGGAAGTTGAGTTAGTAATACTGCTGTGAGTTCAAAACCAACCTGGTTACATAGTGAACCAGTGTGTGCTACAGGGTGAGATCCTGTATGCACTAAACAATGCACACAGAAACCCTTATTTCCTGGAACAATATCAGCAACACACCTGTAACTTAGAACAGATCTCCTCCCATGTTGTCCCTTCTTTCTCTGATGCTTCCAG
>NW_008428596.1:0-344 GCF_000622305.1 Nannospalax galili | reverse complement strand
CTTCTGTAACAAATACACTGCCCTCCAGTTTTTCACACCACCAAAGAATTATCTTTCTTCTCTCCCCCTGTATAAACCTCCTTCCTCCAGGCCCTGTTAAAGTATTCCCATTTTCCGTAATTCCCCCTTGATAAAATCTGTCCCCTACTATCCACCTCTCTTGAGCTCTTTCTTCCATATACCCCCATAGTTCTTTTCTATTTTGCTGGCTCCTGCATGTAGGGAACATGTAGGTTGTTTCCAATCCTTAGCTGTTGTGAAAAGAGCAGTAACAAACACGGTTGTGAAAGTATTTCTTCAGTAGGAATGGGTCTTTTCAGTGCATGCCAACCATATGGTAGGTT
>NW_008428595.1:0-344 GCF_000622305.1 Nannospalax galili | reverse complement strand
TTTTTTTTCTGCTTTTCATCACAGTAATCTGTCCATTAGATACAGAGCTATCTGGTCTTCTTTCCAAAGTTTATTATGTGGATATTTTTCTTTGTCAGTTTTAGCACTTTTCCTCTTATCATCCCCCTAATATTTTGTTAAGCTAGAAGGTTCACATAACTCATATTCCATTCTCAATTAGAGTACTCATTGGACATTGAAGACCCAAGTTATAACTATAATGGATGATCTTGTAATACAAACAAGATCGAGTTTAATAAATAGCTTTTCTTCACATTCTTCAGAAACTGAAATAACCCCATATCACAATAAATATTTTAATGCATTTTAATTTCTGGCTCTTT
>NW_008428594.1:0-344 GCF_000622305.1 Nannospalax galili | reverse complement strand
AACCTTCATTATTCCACCAAAGTTGACCCCATGTTGGCAAATCCTTTGGTCATCGATTTCTTATATTCCTATTGTCCCCCTTTAAACTTCATCGCATATATAATGTATTTTATATATATATAAATGTAACCTGCTTCAAGTTATTTCTGGAAAATGTATTAAAAATAGCCTCTCATTGGAATAAAATAAATAAAATAAAAATAAATAAATAAAACGAGACTGTACAAAATAAATAAAGAAATAAAGAAATAAGGAACTGGAGAGATGGTTCAGTGGTTAAGAGCACAGGCAGTTCTTGCAGAAGGACCAGGTTTGATTCCCAGCACCCACATGGCAGCTAACAA
>NW_008428593.1:0-344 GCF_000622305.1 Nannospalax galili | reverse complement strand
GACTGGAAGATGAACATCGGTTATATGAAGGACCGATAGTAGGAACTCCTGATATACCTAATTGGCTAGTTAAATTCCCCTCAGCATGGGCCGAGACAGGAGGTCCGGTACTGGCATTCAATCAGCCTCCAATAGTGGTCACTCTAAAACCATTTGCAAACCCTGTTTCAATCAAGCAATACCCTATGAGCAGAGAGGCCCGAGAGGGAATCAGGCCCCACATCCAAAGACTTTTGCAAATAGGTATACTCCACCCCTGTCAGTCCCCTTGGAACACCCTGCTGCTTCCCGTGAAAAAGCCAGGAACGAATGACTATCGACCGGTCCAAGACCTAAGAGAAGTC
>NW_008428592.1:0-344 GCF_000622305.1 Nannospalax galili | reverse complement strand
TGTGTATCTGCCTCCTGACCAGAGACTCATCAAACAGTGGCCTGTGCCCTTTACCTGCTGTCCTATTGCAATCCAAAGGAAACATCGACATATCTAAACTGTTGATAAACCCTTGAAATCAGGAGTTTTCTGGGTTCCAATGTATTTATACCTAATATCTTTGTCTTTTATCCATACAGTATTCATTACTGTGCTTCCTCTGAAGTTAGGAAGCCTACACTGTCATCTCAAATATCTTTCAAAAGGAGAATGTGTCTGAGGTAGCACACTGAATTCTCACTTTTTCTTATATGATGTACCCAGAGATTTGCACATAAGTACAACAGTTATAATTGCAATTACAA
>NW_008428591.1:0-344 GCF_000622305.1 Nannospalax galili | reverse complement strand
GGCAGCGAAGGGCTACATGGTCCCAGAAAACCAAGAAAAATGAAGTCCTAGTAGAGAGTGGCAGATGCCTCCGGAAGGAAGGGTTCAGCTGGGCATGTGACTGAGGGCTGAGAAAGGGGACAACAGAGAAGATCCCTGGGCCAAATTGGGCCAGAAGCTCCTCAGTGCTGTCAGGTGGAACAGGGTCTCACCAGACTGTCCAGCTCCACTCTGTCCTTAGGTTGTGTTATCCTCATAGAAGTATCTGTTATGGAAGAACAAGGTGAACGCCTCTTGGATAGAGTCCTGGGATCTCTCAGTTCCTTAGATCCCTGTGCATCCCACATGGGGATAGAGCTAAGAAT
>NW_008428590.1:0-344 GCF_000622305.1 Nannospalax galili | reverse complement strand
GGGTTCAGGGACCATTGTGGAAGAGGGGGTGGAAAGACTGTAAGAGCCGGGATAGGGGGTACATAACCATATGGAAATAGAGTCAGGCTCCTGGGACCTTGCTCATATTAACTTACAGTAATGGTGACAGCATGCACAAAACCCATGCAAACTCAAGCAGACAAAAACCAAGCATAGAACTGTAGAAATGAGCAGCAGGCCCCAATCTTAGAAGGAGAAGTATTGGGAAGGTAATTACTGCTGAGTGAGGAAGAGTTAATCTTTAAGTGACTCTAGAGTGATTCTGGATATGGTGACTAGACTCCAGTGGATGAACTTGCATTGAGGGACATCTGGGGACACTA
>NW_008428589.1:0-344 GCF_000622305.1 Nannospalax galili | reverse complement strand
TTTCTGTGAAAAAACCCTGCCCAAAAGCAACTTGGGGAGAAAAGGGTTTATTTGGGGGTCACAGTCCATCACTGAGGGAAGTGAGGGCAGGACCTCAAGAACTTGAAGCAGAAAACCGTGGAAGGATCCTGCTTGCAGGCTCACTCACAGCCTCATGCTCAGCTAGCTTTCTCATACAACCCAGGCCCACCTGCCCAGGGAATGGTGCCACCCACAGTGGGCTGGGCTCTCCTACATCAGTTGACAATCAAGACAGTCCCTCATAGACAGGCCACCTAGGCCAATCTGATCTGGGCAATCCCTGTATTGAGACCCTTCTCAGGAGGCTAGATTTGGGTTTATTT
>NW_008428588.1:0-344 GCF_000622305.1 Nannospalax galili | reverse complement strand
GGAAGGTAACAGCTGCCTGAGAGACAGGACGTGGGCTCTGGTCTCAGAAGCCTCTACTCACGTCGTGGAGTGGGAAGGCAGCTAAGTAAGTGTTGGAGTTCAGCAGTCTTTCAATGCCGATCTTCTTCTTCCCCTCTTCCACTCCGAAAGGACACCGTGACAGAATATAGTAAACCTGAAGGGTAGGAACAGAGACCCAGTGCGTCAATCCTACAGGCAAGTACAAGACGTCAACACAGCAGCCCTACGAGGTAAGCGGGAGGTGATCTCAGCACGGTAAACACACCAGGTAAATATGAGAGACTTTACACGGTAAACCCAGGAGCTTAGTACCAGAACTTGAC
>NW_008428587.1:0-344 GCF_000622305.1 Nannospalax galili | reverse complement strand
TTGGACTCTGCTCAGCCCTGTGAGGGCAAGGGGCTGGGAGCCAGCAGCAGCTGCCTCTAGCAGTGGACTGGAAGGGAGCTGGTGTAGGACCAGATTGCTGTCTCTGTGTGTACTATAGGACCCGCGGGAGCTGAGGGAGTGGTTGCTGCAGTCCGGGAGCTGTGTGGACCTCGGCTGCAGGCTAGATACAGTGCACACACCGAGTACCAAAACAAGTTCTAAGATAGTGTGATGGTTATGACCCAAGGCAGGCAAACAACACACACATGCTTCAAACCCTTTTGAAACTTTAATTAATGAAATGAGTTAATTTCTAAAATATTTTATTATTTTTATTTTATGTG
>NW_008428586.1:0-344 GCF_000622305.1 Nannospalax galili | reverse complement strand
CAAAATTGTTTCACTTTTACTAAAAATCTTAGGAAGTGACTAATTACAGAATAGTCATGCTGTATATATTTCAAACCTTGCAACTGCAAAAATACACTCAGATCTTCATCAAACTCCTTTGTGTCTGTTTGTCACTCACCGACTCCTTATCCACCCTCTCAATGACCCTGTTCCCGTTGGACTAAACTGCCCCGGTCTGGGCTGGTCCATCGCAGGTGGTGCCCGAACAGGGACCCAGAGGGTAAGCTATCTCTCGTCAGAGCGCTGCAGGCCCACTGGTAAAAGATGACCAAGTTAAGATGACCAGTAGGTAAAGTATCATGGGGCATTCTCAGTCAAAGAAT
>NW_008428585.1:0-344 GCF_000622305.1 Nannospalax galili | reverse complement strand
GGACAGCATAGGGCAGGTTGCACATATGAACCCACAGCACAGTACTTGTGACATCATGCACAAGACCTGTGAAAGCCTGTCAGACAAAAACCCAGAATAGACTTTTCGGGGGAGATGGGAGGGATGGCGGAAAGCCTCAGCCCTGGGTGAGAATCCACTGGCAACTGATAGCTGCCGGGAGAGGGAAAGTCATTTTCTTCTTTAATGGTGTGACTCCTTGTAGGTTTACCAGACTCTAAAGGATGGATCCACACCTAAGTACATTTGGGGAACACATAATTACCCTCATAGGTCCTAAAGGAAAGAAAATTAATAAAATGAATAATAGAGGATGTGAAGTCTGA
>NW_008428584.1:0-343 GCF_000622305.1 Nannospalax galili | reverse complement strand
TGACTGCATGAATGTGTGAATTACTTAATGACACAAATAGGTAAATCCTGCCTCTTTTCTGACAAGTCCTTCCTGCAGATCTTATTGATTTCATTTTACAAATGATTTTAAGTTTTAACTCTCAAACATCCTTAACATTGTTTTCTTAATTTTTTCATTTTTGGGTGCTGGGGATTGAGCCCAGGACGTTATATATGCTAAGCATGTGTTCTGCACTAAGCCACACTAGCAACTGCTTCTCATATTTTAAACTCAAGATAACTTGAACACAGCCAGGTGTGGAAGCCCATGGCTTTAATTCCAGCACTTGGGAGGCAGAGGCAGGTGGATCTGAGTTCAAGAC
>NW_008428583.1:0-344 GCF_000622305.1 Nannospalax galili | reverse complement strand
GAATACCACAGGAGTGATCTGGTATGGCGGGCTCTGAGCCAGGGTGCAGAGTGGGGCAATGCAGAGCTGAGTGGCATGGAGCTAGGCATTGGGTGTTCCTTTCTTTGTAAGTCACTCCCTCCCCCATGTTAATAATAAATGTACATAAAGATAGGATATATGGTTTGCCTGATAGTACAAGAGATCCAGAGGAACTCTGGAGACAAAATTGGCAAAGTCCAGCCCAGATAAATGAACCACAGCCTGGGGGATGTGGGTTTGGGAAAGGAATGCTGTGCTAGCTGCCCCTGTAGGGTCAGCTGGGCTCTGATTCCCAAATCCAGGAGCAGCTTCCAGGAACCCAG
>NW_008428582.1:0-344 GCF_000622305.1 Nannospalax galili | reverse complement strand
TTTTTTTTTTTTTTCTAGTGGGAGAGATGGCTCAGTCAGGAAAGCGCTTGCCTTACAGGCATGAGGACAGTTCAGATCCCCTGAACTCACATGAAAAGGTGGACGAGGCAGGGTACGCTTATAACCCCAGTGCTACAAGGCAGGAGACAGAGATAGGAGACTCCCTGGAAAGTTTGCTAGTCAGAAAGCCTGGCCTACAAGTTCTACGGCAATTAGAGACTTTGCCTCAGACAAAAAGGCAGAAGGGACAAGAGGATCAACACCGAAGGTCATCCTCTGACCTCTATATAGGCATCATGCATGCATATACCCAGATCCCCACAAGTGTATACACACACACACAC
>NW_008428581.1:0-344 GCF_000622305.1 Nannospalax galili | reverse complement strand
CCTCAGAGAATCATTTGTACTACAGCCAAGTTTCACAATCTTTTATACACACATACATACAAAGTTATCTCTCTAAGGAACATTTTAGGCATATTTTCCTCTCAATCATCTTCTCTATGAAATTTTAATCTCATAGCATACCCTGTATCTATTTGTATATTGTATGGATATCTTTGCCTTATACATTTAAAAAAGTTATTTTTGATTTCTTCTACACTGCTGACTAATGTTTTCCGTGTTAGGAATTTTGCCATAATGGATTGATATGTAGCTTAATGGTAGAGGACTTGCCTAGCATTGGTGATGCCCAGGATTCTATCCTCAGTACTGGACAGGTAGATTAC
>NW_008428580.1:0-344 GCF_000622305.1 Nannospalax galili | reverse complement strand
TGACTTCACAATGTTCCATTGTTACATCACAATGCTCCTTGGTGTCATCACAATGTTACAATATGACATCACAATCCTCAAATTTGAAATTATAATGCTGCAATATGACATCAGAATACTCCAATGTGCCAACACTGTCATCTCTTGTCCCATTATAGTGCTCCAATGTCCCATCAAAATGTTACAATATGAGTTCTGAATGTTCCCTTGTGATATCACAATGCTCCAATATGCGTACACTATGACCCCACCTGCCATTATATTGCCCCAATTTGGCTTCACAATGTTGCAAAATAACTTCACAATGTTACATTTTGACATCACAATGCTCCATTGTGCCATCA
>NW_008428579.1:0-344 GCF_000622305.1 Nannospalax galili | reverse complement strand
GTTCCCAGCACCCACCCACATGGTAGCTAAGAACCATCTGTAACTCCAGTTCAAGTGGCTCCAACACCCTCTTCTGGCCTCCAAGGGCATTGTGTAACAACACAGGTGCACTTACATGAAGGCAAAACACTCAAACACATAAAAATAAATAAAAACACTTAAACAAAGCAAAACAAAAATCTTATAAGGACACAATGAAAGAAAATGTTCATTTTTTTCCCCTAAATGACTTGAAAAAGCCACCAAAATACAGTACAATGTATTTTTGTAATATGTATTTTTCTTCTTAACCTTTCTTAACCACATTCCCAGTCTGTAATATCAATTTAAAATATGACTATTAG
>NW_008428578.1:0-344 GCF_000622305.1 Nannospalax galili | reverse complement strand
TATGTATCACCATGAATGACTTTATCCATATGTTAATATTATCACATGTACTAAATTTAGTTATTATGAATAATATTGAGTAGTTTGTCATCAGTGCTTGGTACAGTATTAATATCTGTAGTTCTCAATTATAGTTCTATCATTAGGTTTGAATGTTTTGCGGGGGCTGCTGAGACAGGGTCTTCCTGTAGCTCCAGCTGACCTGGAGCTCGCTGTATAGATCAGACTGGTCTCAATCTCACAGAAATCACCTGCCTCTGCCTTAGAGTAGACTTTATAGGCTCCTTTCTAGCATTTCTTTCTTTTTTAAAAAAATATTTTATGGGGCTGGAGAGATGGCTAAG
>NW_008428577.1:0-344 GCF_000622305.1 Nannospalax galili | reverse complement strand
TCTATTCTTCCCAAGAAGCCGCACCTGTAGCGATACAATTCCCAGATACTAATCCCCAAATTGTAGAGTGTAAAATTGTTCTCACTGTTCTCCAAACATTTCCACAACCCCTGAATATCCTTTCTGACTCTTGTTATGTTGTCAATGCAGTCCGGCGCCTGGAAATTGCAGGCAGGATTCATGGTCCTGTTGCTTCCACTCTTCAAGCCATACAGCGTTGCATTCACCATCGCAACGCTCCCTTCTTTATTGGGCACATTCGTGCTCACTCTTTGCTGCCTGGACCCCTGGCTGCAGGCAATGATCTAGTCGATCGTGCCTCCAGGGAAGCTTTCCTGGTTGAC
>NW_008428576.1:0-344 GCF_000622305.1 Nannospalax galili | reverse complement strand
CTGGGAGGAGCAAATTCTACCGTAAGAGAAAAGGTAACTAACAGAGATGAGTCATTTTCTACTAGGAAAATGTCTATAGAACACCGAGAACCAGAGAGGTCAGATGAGATCTGCAAACCTGGTAACCGAGCTTCATGCTTCTTGTGCTTGCTGTATAGAGGGAGGGTTGGCATGTCTTTGGGATGTGTCAAAGAGGACTAGAGTAAGGACAGCTGCTCAATGATTTCTATGTAATGGGCTCAAGGATCCTAATTCCTAGTCAAAAATCAAACTTTTCTGGTCTAGAAAGAAAAACATCATTTTAAGAAATACAAAAAGATATAATTTTGGGGATGGAGAGAATG
>NW_008428575.1:0-344 GCF_000622305.1 Nannospalax galili | reverse complement strand
GTTGAGGTGATGCTGTCTCTAGTGAACTTAAGTAGCCTTTGTATTTTAGTGCCCTGCTAATTCTGGCTGGTAATCAAAAACAGCCCATCAACAACAACAAAAATTGTCAATTGGTAGCACATGTTGGGATCCAGAACGGAGCCTCTGTCTCCTAGCAACAGAACTCAGCTCTCTGCTCATCCCCCATCCTCAATTCCATTCTGGTCTCTCTTCCCAGGCCTGGAAACAAGGCCTGGATAGAGCCTGCTGGGTCAGGCACCTGCCTTTGCCTCCGGGCTGTGGCTGTCATCAGGGCAGAGGAGCTGTCCCCACTCAGAAGCCCCCAAGCGAAGCTGTTCAGTGTT
>NW_008428574.1:0-344 GCF_000622305.1 Nannospalax galili | reverse complement strand
AAGGCACTAATTTTGTCTAAGTTTCCCCTTGGCCCTGACAGCTTATGCAGCCTGATCTCATCATGTGGCCTCTATCTTGTCTTGCTGCCCTTAAATAGAGGCAGCCGTGCAAACTGGCACAGGCTATCTGGAAAACAGTTCATAGCCAGAACAGTGGTCCATCCGAACACTGTTTCTACCGTTTAAGTCAGTATTTTTTTGTGTGTGGAATTTGCACAAATGAAGTGACCAGCAATATACAGTGATGTGTGAAGATGTTTATGGGAGGATCATTTATAAGAAGCATTATAAACCACTGGGATGTTTCCAATCAGAAAATGATTAAGTAAACCATGTTATTCCTA
>NW_008428573.1:0-343 GCF_000622305.1 Nannospalax galili | reverse complement strand
TTTGAGACAGGGTCTCCCTATGGCCCCAGCTGGCCTGGAACTCACTATGTGGACCAGGCTGACTTTGATCTCACAGAGATTTGCCTGCCTCTGTCTCCCAAGTGCTAGGACTAAAGGCATGTGCCACCATGCCTATTTTAGTTCTACTCCTTTAGGGAAGCCTGACTACTATAGCTGGTCATACAAGAATTCTATGGATTACCTCACCTAAAGTGAAGCATAACCCCTCCATACCATAGAGATTCTGGTCAGGATCCAGAGATCAAAAAGAGTCTGGCAATCCTTGCTGATCCCCTCCCCACGCCCCTTTATCCTGAGGCAGGGAACTGGGGTTAATCCAGAA
>NW_008428572.1:0-344 GCF_000622305.1 Nannospalax galili | reverse complement strand
GCAGTGCCTGTGGAGGTCAGAAGAGGGCATCGAATCCCCTGGAACTGGAGTAATGGACGGTTGTTAGCCGCTATTTGGGTGCTGAGAATCAAACCTGGGTCCTCTTCAAGAACAGCCAATGCTCTTAACCAGTGTTCCACTCCCTTCATTAATAAAATAATTTAAGAATAGATTAAATGGAAGCTTAAGGACAGTTTTATTAGCGTTTAAAAGAAAAGCCCTCGGGACAGACAGGCTGTGAATTTCAGCAGCTGCGGAGAACGGAGGGGGGCGGGGGGCTATAAGCGGTGCTTGTGAAGAGCAGGCATGGAGGTCAGACACACGACAGAGCAGCAGCCACACGA
>NW_008428571.1:0-344 GCF_000622305.1 Nannospalax galili | reverse complement strand
GTCACATAGTAACCATCATAGTTACTGGTAAGTTCGTTTTGAAGGTTTCATACTGCTCTGGATAAACAAAACAACAGGCAAACATGACTCAGCCAGCAGACAGCCACTGACTTTCCACAGGGGATACGTGCTGAGAAACAAAAAACTAAACCTCCCATTCCTAGAAGTAGGAGAGGGGTCTCCCCTGTTTGCAGACACGAATATTTCTGATCTATTTGGAGTACAAAATTTACATTCTAAACCATAAATACAATAAAGACTCATTTTGTGGAAATAGAAAAATTACATGGATTATACAACAAGATACAATCTGAAGATATATCTGAATAGTGAATCCCCTCACC
>NW_008428570.1:0-344 GCF_000622305.1 Nannospalax galili | reverse complement strand
GAATGCTTATTCTTCTTTACGTGGTTATGAAAACAATGCCTGAGGCTGAGTAACTTATAAAGAGGTTTACTTGACTCACAATTCCAGTTGAGAGAGTCCAAATGGTATAGCACTGGCATGGTGGAATGGGCCCACTGCCAGCATCACAAGATGGTGGAGAAGCAGAAAAGAAACCAGCTGCATACAGAAGAAGCACATGTGAGAGCCAGGAAGCAAGACAGTGGAAGGGCCAGCCATGATAGTTTTCTCTTGTTTTTTACCATACGTTAATTACACATAATAATGGGTTCTGTTAGGACATTTTCATATATGTGTGTGAAGTATTTTAATCATACTCACCCCCC
>NW_008428569.1:0-344 GCF_000622305.1 Nannospalax galili | reverse complement strand
CTTTCTGGGTTAATCACCATCTGTTGCATGAGGAAGCTTCACTGATGAGAGCTGAGAGATGCATTAATATTCTTTCTACCCCATTCTGATGTGTTCCCTGAGCATTAGGTATAGAGGCTGCATTATGGATGTGTCACTTGGGCCCAGCCTTATTTCTTGTATCTTTGGACTTAGGATTTAGAGTGTGGGCATAAACTATGCCACTTGACCATCACGTCAGGGGCTCATAATGATGTCCATTTTATGGCTCAGCCTATCCCAGAGTTCGATGAAACTGATCTTTAAAAAAAATTTAAATATTTTATTTATTATTTGTATTTGTTCATTTATTTTAATTTTGAGAC
>NW_008428568.1:0-344 GCF_000622305.1 Nannospalax galili | reverse complement strand
AAAAAAAAAAAAAAAGGTTATTGAGAGAAATTATTGCCAGGGTCTGAGCTAATTCTCACAGAAGTGAGTGCTTGTTCTCATAGGACTAGATTGTTTACATGAAAGCAGTTGCTCTTAAAGTTAGGCTACTCTGGGTTTGCTGTCTTCTGTAGGTCTGCATGTGCCTGTCTGCCTTATATGTTTGCTTCTTCCTTTGACATAGGTTTTCATGTATCTCTGGCTGGCTTTGAACTCAGTTATTTATCTGATAATGACCTTGAATTTCTGATTCTCTTGTCTCTGCTGTGGGTACATGCGACGGACCAGCCCAGACCGGGGCAGTTCAGTCCCACGGGAACAGGGTC
>NW_008428567.1:0-344 GCF_000622305.1 Nannospalax galili | reverse complement strand
TGTCCAGGATCCTCCCATCAGCCTGGTCTTGGGTAGTATTTGGACACTTGGGCAAGAGGAGCCATGGGCAGCTGCTGGAGCCTGCTACAGAAGAGGGCATCTCAGAGCAGGGCTTTCACACACAGTAGGTCATTCTACCAAGCATTTCCAGCTCTATGGGTCTGGCAGCCTTTTCCAAGCTGGTCCCTGGACTTCTGGCTTTAGACCCACCTGAGTACAAGAGGCTTAAAGGCACAGATTCTGGACTGAGGCTGAGCTTAGTGGTAGAGCACTTGCCTAGCAGAGACCAGCAGGGGAATGGAACCAGGCCCTGAGTTCCATACACACACACACACACACACACA
>NW_008428566.1:0-344 GCF_000622305.1 Nannospalax galili | reverse complement strand
TCCTAAAGCTACAGTTACAGGTGGTTGTGAGCTGCCTGATAACAATGCTGGGAATTGAACTCAGGTCCTCTGCGAGAGCAGTACATGCCCTTAACTGCTGAGTCATCTCTCCAGCACCAAATTATTATTGTGTGTGCATGTGTGTATGCACGATGTGTATGTGAGGGAAGGCACATGTATATGCCACAGTGGGTGTGTGAAGGTCAGAGGACAACTTTCAGGAGTCTGTTCACTCCTTCCACCATGGGATCCAGGTATTGAACTCAGGTCTTGAGATGCTTTTACCTGTGAAGCCACCTTGCCATGAGGTCTCCTTTCGGTTCAGTTTCTCCTCTAGACTGCTA
>NW_008428565.1:0-344 GCF_000622305.1 Nannospalax galili | reverse complement strand
ACCTTTCTCGTCTACATGACTTTGAATTTGTCCTCTTTTCTCCCTCCTTCCTCACTGGCTCACATTGGCTCCTCTGTCTTTTCTGGGGATTACACAGTAACTTGCTCTGATGCCAGCATCACTCACCCCACTCAAGTCTTTTCCTCCACCCTCAAAGTTTCCAAGAATGCCGATGATTTAGCCTGAGTCAGAGGTTTAATTCACCAAGGTTGGGGGCAAAGTGTACGAGGCTCTTTGCCACCCGGTGCTGTAAACTTCCCACGTGCCACTAAGCTCTCTCTGCTCAGCTTCACCTCTAGCTGGATTTGTAGCTCCCTTCAGGCATGCTGTCCTGGTTTGCATCT
>NW_008428564.1:0-344 GCF_000622305.1 Nannospalax galili | reverse complement strand
CAATGCTTTATTTTCTGAGAACTACCATTCTACAATCTGGTTGGAAAAATATGGCCTCTTTGGGCCAAATGTTCTTCATTGTACCTACTATATTTTGGTGTAAGTACCAAATTAATTCTAGACAAGAAAATGCAGTAGTTCATAGCACATGGTTATGCTTTGAGATCAGATGATGATTTGGTTGTTGAGATATCAACACAATGTCTCTCACCTAATAAACGCTCAGTAAACAACCATACTGAACTGAACTGTCTCTAACATGTGAGATAGATTCCACCTTCTAAGCCCAGCTGCACCTACATGCCAAAGATCGTCACAACTGGGTTTTCTGACTGTTGATTCTT
>NW_008428563.1:0-343 GCF_000622305.1 Nannospalax galili | reverse complement strand
GACACAGTCTCTGCACCAGCCCTGGGGTCCAGTACTGGGCAGAAGCAGCATCTACAGAAAGTGGCACCAGGTGAGCAGAAGAGCAGCCTCAGCCCAGGGCGAGTGGAGGAGCAGGCTCAATGCCCATGAGAACGAAGGAGTGGCACCCATGAGAATGGAGGAGCAGCTGCTGCTGGTGGTGACCGCAATACAGAAATTCATTTTTAATGCAATTGACACTAAGATGTTTCCACATACATTTCTAATCTCTATATATCTAGTTATTACTGACTAGTCAGTTACAGTCAGTTACTTTCTGAGCTCCTTGAAATTTGAGCATGGATATAAAGTCATCAGGTAGATT
>NW_008428562.1:0-344 GCF_000622305.1 Nannospalax galili | reverse complement strand
ATAGGGCTGAGGATTACAGTCCAGCCTGCTTCCAGCAGCCCTCTGCTTCAAACACCCACCATTCACCATCACAACCATGAACCACTCCTGTCCCCATGCCTTCCTCACCATGATGGACTATACCCTCTTAACTGTGAGCCAAAATAAATCCTTCCTCCCTTAAGTTGCTTCTTGTTAGGTATTTGTCACAGAAATGAGAAAAGTAACGCACAACGTTTAAAGAATGAAAACTAATTCTCAAAAAAAGGAAATCTACAAATTCACAGAGACATGAAAGTATCTTAAATATGGGAAGAGCTGTCACATAGAAAAGTTTTTTGTTTTGTTTTGTTTTTGTTTTTTTT
>NW_008428561.1:0-344 GCF_000622305.1 Nannospalax galili | reverse complement strand
TTTAGTTTCCTTCTAACTAGGTAGGTAAACTTACCAACTGAAGCTATCCAGTACAGGTAGGAAGAGGGGATAGGATATTGAACTGCTAGGGAAGGTATGGGGGCTATGGGGA
Organism: Nannospalax galili; assembly: GCF_000622305.1. Taxonomy (NCBI): domain Eukaryota; kingdom Metazoa; phylum Chordata; class Mammalia; order Rodentia; family Spalacidae; genus Nannospalax; species Nannospalax galili. The sequence goes on along the minus strand of NW_008428561.1, from coordinate 232 downwards.
TATTGGCTGCCCTAGGCTGGGTGAGTCCCTGCCCCAATTATGCTTAGGGCCATCTGTCCTCATGGGGTGATGGTGATTTGGGAGCCCATCTTGAGGGTGGTGACAGGTGAGAAGACAAGTGTTGTATTGGCCAGGGTTCACCTGCCTAATTCATTTCTGGGTCTTAATTCCTGTTGTGTGTCCTCTGATCCTTCAGAGGAAAGATACAAGCAGGCAGACTCTTATGAATTAC
>NW_008428560.1:0-344 GCF_000622305.1 Nannospalax galili | reverse complement strand
TGGGGCAGGAACTCAGGCAGGAACTTGGAGCAGAAACCATGGCAGATGATGCTGCTGGCCCACTCACTGGCGCTATCACTGGCTCATGCTCAGCTAGCTCTCTTATACAGCTCAGGCCCACGTGCCTAGGGATGGTGGCACCCACAGTGGGCTGGACCTTCCCACTTCACTCATCAGTCAAGGCAGATCTCTCACAGACATGACCGCAGGCCAGTTTGATAGGGGGAAGCTCTTCAGCTGAGGTTCCCCCTTCCCAGATATCTCTAAGAGTGTGTCAAGTTGACATTCAAAACGAACCAGGACAAAGTCTCTGCTTTCCTGAAGCAGACTTTTAAGATTCTGTT
>NW_008428559.1:0-344 GCF_000622305.1 Nannospalax galili | reverse complement strand
CTTAGCTCCTCCTTGCTGTTCTCCTTCATATCTTCCTTTCCTCTTTCTATCTTTTATTTCTTATTCCTGTCTTATTACTCTAGCTAAGACTTCAAATTTTGAATAAGAGTGCAGACAGTGGGCATCTCATCTCATTTCAGATGTTACCCGCAATGCTCTAATTTCCCCCCATTTAGAATAATGTTGGCTGTAGGATTTCCATACATGGTCTTTTTATGTTGAAAAGTTTTCTTTCTACTTCTAGCTTCTTCAGGAATTTTATAAATGGAGTAAAAGCTACTTGCCCCTTAAGTTCAAGCATGACATGAGGAAGGGTGAGATGTGAGGTGGGAGGTCAGGAGGCT
>NW_008428558.1:0-344 GCF_000622305.1 Nannospalax galili | reverse complement strand
AACCAAGGAATGAATCAAAGGACGAATGAAGACAAGAATAGTAATTATGTTCTTCCAGATCTTTTAAGTCCTGCACGTTGGTCTTCGTTTTTCTTTTTCTGTCTTTTTATTTTTCTTGAGTGACTGAGATGAATCCTTGAATGTCTTCTTTTTCCTGAAAGACTCTGAAAGTGAAAAATCAGTTGCTTCCCTGAGGACTGCTGAAATACAATACCAAGCAGAAAATGACAGACAAAGGCATTTGCATTTTGACATTACTCTTGAGCAAGGGAAGCACCTTGTTTTGTCAATCAAGGTTTCTCACACTACTAAATGATAAGTGTCTGGGTTGAATAGAGTAATTA
>NW_008428557.1:0-344 GCF_000622305.1 Nannospalax galili | reverse complement strand
AAGGAGAGCCTGGCATGGTGGCAGAAGCCTTTAATTCTAGCACTCAGGAGGTAGAGGCAAGTGGTTTGAGGCCAGCCTGGTCTACATAGCAACCAGGCCAGAGTGAAGAGGAAGGGGAAGGGAAAGAAGAAGGACAAAGGAAGAGGGAAGGGATGTGGAGGAGAAGAGGGGAGAGGAAGAAAGAACAAGGAGGGGAGGGGAGAGGAGGGGAGGAGAAGCAATGGAAGAAAACTGGCAAAGATGCAGATACCACTAAGGGAAGGTAACAGAACATGGGGGTTTCATCACATCTATCTCTACTTCCCATACATTTCAATTTTCCACAATAAAAAGGGTTTTATTTT
>NW_008428556.1:0-343 GCF_000622305.1 Nannospalax galili | reverse complement strand
TGTTTGTTGTTGTTTTGAGACAAGGTCTCACCATCCAGCACTGGCTGGCCTAGAACTCCCTATGTGGAACAGACTGGCCTCAAACTCACTGAGATCACTTGCCTTTGCCTCCCGAGTGCGGGGAGTAAAGGCATGTGTCACCATATTTTTCTATTTTTAAAAATATTTTATTTATTATTTCTGGTTTATGTGTATGAATGTATCACCTGCATGTGTGCAAGTGCACCGGTGCCATGTAATGCCTGTGGAAGTCAAAAGAGGGTGTTAGATCCGCTGGAACTGGAGTTACGGATGGTTGTTTGGTCACTATGTGGGTGCTGGGAATCAATCCTGGTCCTCTGCA
>NW_008428555.1:0-344 GCF_000622305.1 Nannospalax galili | reverse complement strand
GTGGACACGACCTGGCGATCCACCCAAAGGGGCCTCCGGACCCAGAGAAGGTGGGTCTGCAGCCACGCACGGCCATCGCTGGGCAGGGGCGGCCCTGGGAATGAGCCTCAGCCAACGCTTTGTCAGGACCATGGAACAAAATCCTTAACGGTTCTAAAAGGTGAGCAGAGCCCAACATGGCGGAGCCCCACGTGGCAGCAGGAGGGACGGGCTGGCCCGGTGTCTTCCCTCCGCCTGGGAAAAGCTGGATGTGACTTAGCTGGTTCGGCCAGCTGGAAATGCTCCCCAAGGTGGGAGGCCTGTGTATATAATGTGAAAAAGCTGCTCTCAACCATTCCCCCAAC
>NW_008428554.1:0-343 GCF_000622305.1 Nannospalax galili | reverse complement strand
ATAGGGGTCTGTAAAGATTCCCAGTTAAATAGGTGTGGCCCACTGATTGAATTGAAGGATGTGTTCTTTCTTTTATTTGTGAAGGAGGGTGACCATTACAGCCTCCTGACTACCTCCCCATCACTCACTCACTGTGTAGAGATACCACTGAGCAAGGTTGGGATGTTCCTTGATTGTGTGAGTTTCTTCAATGTAGCCAAAAATTCCCTCATATGGTGGTACTCTGCTGGCTCCTTCAATTTCCCTGTCAGGCCTTTCTTCTCAGCTGGCTGCATATGATGGGGACAAGCTATACCCTAAGCCATCCATAGCTCAGGGAGCCTGTCTCAGTTGAAGTCAAGAA
>NW_008428553.1:0-344 GCF_000622305.1 Nannospalax galili | reverse complement strand
GTTGCCAGGCTGCCTGCATTAGTCTCTTAGTTCGACAGCTGAGTAACTACATAACTTGGAGAAGTTAATTAATCTGTTTGCCCCAAGTTCCTAGGGAAGTGGCCTGGTCAGTAGAGTTGTCTACCTCAAAAGCATGAGGATCTGAGTTTGGACCCCAGTGCCCACATAAAAAGCTGGGAACAGCAGTCGGGTAATGCCAACACCGGGGAGGGGAGTCATGGGCTCCCCGGGGCTTGCTGGCCGGCCAATCTAGCTGAATCAGTGAGCTCCAGGTTCGGTGAAAGAGCCTGCTGTGAAAAAACAAAAGGTAGAAAGTGATGGAGGAAGACACACCTGATGGTGAC
>NW_008428552.1:0-342 GCF_000622305.1 Nannospalax galili | reverse complement strand
GCTATGCCCTTGAGAACAGCTAGAAGGTAAAGGATTCCCAACAGAGGTTACTCTGTTCATCCCTATCTATAATGGGAAAGAGAAGCTGGAAGTTCAGCCGTGGGAAGCTCAACCCCAAGAAATTGATATTTCCTCAGGAATTTTATGCTAGGAAAAAGAGAAGCTCCTCTGCTATATATTTTGAGCATCTGATTTGATAATGTTTTCTCTCTCTCTCTCTCTCTCTCTCTCTCTCTGTTTATTTTAGCTTGCTACATACTTAGTAAACTCAATCATTCAAAACCAAAAGTGTGGGGCTGGAGAGGTGGCTCAGTGGTTAAGAACACTGGTTGTTCTTGTAGA
>NW_008428551.1:0-344 GCF_000622305.1 Nannospalax galili | reverse complement strand
TTTTTTTAGGGGAGGAGATTCTCTGAGGTCTAGAGCTGAATAAAAAATAAAGTTGCAAAGAGCCTTCTCCATGTGAATATTTGTCATGTTTAATATTTTTAGTGAGTCATCTACCACTAGACCCACTTAAAAGTAGCAAGCTCCTATTGACTACTAACTAAAAAGCCTTAACACTTTGGTATGGTATGGCTGGTGATAACTGTTGTATTAAAGTCTTCAAATAAGTGACAAATAGTGTTAAATTTTAAATAAGTGATAAATAGTGCTAAACATTGCCTTACAGGGATTAGGAATATACTGTAAATAGGACAGATTTACAGAGGTAGAGATTTAAGTACCAAGGG
>NW_008428550.1:0-344 GCF_000622305.1 Nannospalax galili | reverse complement strand
GCATGAAGCCCTGTGTTCCACCCCAAGTTCTGCATAAAATGGCTTGTGGTACTGGCCTGTTATCCTGGCACTTGAGAGATAGAGTTAGGAGGATAAGAAGTCAGAGCTTGGGAGATGGCTCAGTTGGTAAATGGTCTGCAGTGAAAGTACTGAGGACTTGAGCTCAGATTCCCAGCACCCACAAAAATAAGTTCTGCACCCCAACACTGGGGGTATAGGTAGGAGGGTGGGGAACAGGTGGATCCCTGGAGCCCATTGGCCAGCCAGTCAGATGGGCCAAATTGATGAGCTTAGGCTCAGTGAGATACCCTAACCTCAAAAAAAAAAAAAAAAAAAAAGGGGGC
>NW_008428549.1:0-343 GCF_000622305.1 Nannospalax galili | reverse complement strand
GCTTCTGCCTTCTGTGTAGTCCAAGAGCCAAGCCCAGGGAACGGTGCTGTCCAGAGGAAAGGTGGATCACCCCAATGCAATTAACCTAATCAAAACAGTCTCTCAGAAGACTGGAGAGATGGCTCAACAGTTAAGAGCACTGGCTGCAGTTTGAACTCCCAGCCCTCACATGTCGGCTAACAACCATCCATAATTCCAGTTCCGGGGCTCCAACACCTTCTTCTGACCTCTGTGTGCCACTGCATGACACAGGCACACTTACATACATCCAGGCAATACACTCATACACATAAAATTAAAATAAAAAATAAAATATTGTTTAAATTAAAAAAAAAAATCTCTC
>NW_008428548.1:0-343 GCF_000622305.1 Nannospalax galili | reverse complement strand
TCAAATAGACTGTGAGCTTCCCAACTGGACTAAAAGATCTATGAAGGTAGAAATGTATACTTTATTTTCTGCATGAATTCTCAGTACTTGGTGTTTAACTCCCTCAGCCAAAACATCTTATGCCTTTATAAGATCAGAAGGTTGGACTGCAACAACTAAAATCATTACTAGCCAAACTTGGTGGCACATGCTTTTAATTTCACCACTCAGGAGGGAGAGGCAGGCAGAGCTCTATGAGCCGAAGACCAGCCTGGTTTATATAGCAAGTTTCAGGCCAGCTGGGGTGACAGGGAGACCCTGTCTCAAAAAACAAAAAATAAGTAAATAAATAAATAAATAAATA
>NW_008428547.1:0-343 GCF_000622305.1 Nannospalax galili | reverse complement strand
AGACATAATTGGGTTTGAGACCGTCTGGAGCACTCAAGAGGTTTCATACACACACCTGCCTGAAAATCTTGTAAAGATGGACTTTCAGCTTATTCACAGTGTGCAAGTCACACATGGTCTAGTGGAAAGGCATTAGCAACAAGTGTTTACTGCAGCACAGGGAAGAAGGGTTAGAGAATGAGAATGTTAACATTCAAAGACTGAAACTTCAGATGATTGTGCATCTGACATTTTCACAGTGTTATTTCCTACATTGGAAGAATTTGAGCAGGAAATATATCTAGCAAGAGAATAAGAAATAGCACCAACCAATCCCATTAGCAGGTAATTTTTAGAGCTTAGG
>NW_008428546.1:0-343 GCF_000622305.1 Nannospalax galili | reverse complement strand
TTCAGAGCTGGCAGTAGACACTTGTACTCACCAATTCACCTCATTGCCCTTTGAAAAATCTTTTAGGGGCCGGAGAGTTGACTTTGTCTCAGTGGTTAAGAGCACTGGCAGCTCTTACAGAGGACCCAGCTTTTATACCCAGAAGCCACATGGTAGCTAACAACTGTCCGTAAATCCAGTTCCATGGGATTTGACATCCCCTTCTGATCTCTGTGGGCATTGCACAACATGGATGCACTTACAAACATGTAGGCAATACATTCATATACAGTAAAAAATCTTTTAAAAAACATTTATTTATTTTCTGTATATTTACTTTTCATTCGTGTGTGTGTGTGTGTGT
>NW_008428545.1:0-343 GCF_000622305.1 Nannospalax galili | reverse complement strand
ACTCGGCATATCAGGTTAGATAAGGTGACATGAGCCAAAGGCAGGTGACGCTGAAACTGCATCAATAGGTAAAGGACTAAAGACTAAGGTAAAAGTCAAGAGCAAGGCCTAAGGTCCCTCAAGTCAGCAATGAGACTGGAACAAACCAGTGAAAGGGAGTTGTGGGGAGACAGAAAGATTACGAACTACACCTACAAAGTGGGAGCGTTGGGGGTAGCTGACAAGGAAGACAAGGGGAAGGCAGGCACAGAGCGGCAAAGCTTCTTAGGACCATGAGTGTCAACCATCAATACATCAGTCCACAGAGGCTGTCCAGAGTGTCAGCCTCAGAGTGAGAAAAAGC
>NW_008428544.1:0-343 GCF_000622305.1 Nannospalax galili | reverse complement strand
TAGGACTAAGGTTAAAGTTAGGTACAGGGGTAGGTTTAGGTTTAGGGTTAGAGTTAGAGCTAGGGCTAGGTTTCAGGTTAGGTTTCAGTCAGAGGTTAATATTAAGGTTAGGGAAAGGTTAGATTTAGGGTTCGTTTTAATATTCCAGTTATGATTGTGGTTATGGTTAGGGCTACTCTTAGGGTTAGGTTAGATTAGGGCACTTGTCCTGAGGAAATGAGGATCTTCATAGCTGGTCTGCCCTACCATCTGGTGGAAGGAAGGTGTAGTGCAGTGTCTTCTGCCATGCCATTTCAAGAGTAGGAGGGGCAAACTCTGTAAAACATCTGTGAGAGAACAGAAA
>NW_008428543.1:0-343 GCF_000622305.1 Nannospalax galili | reverse complement strand
CCCAGACCAGCTCAATTATTCAGTCTAGTGTCTTAGACTCTTCACAGGCTACCCCCACCCGCAACTTGCCTTTGCCCTCCTGAGAATAGCCTTCTACCCTGGCTGCCCCCACCTAGGAAATGTGCTTTGGATTCTAGAGACCAGTCTTCCTCCCTGATAAGTCTGATCCTGACCACTGAGCCTTGACTTCCCTATAGCCTAACCAACTCCAATCTCCCTGACCCCACATCCTGTTCTTCTAGCCTTCAGCACAGGCCCCGTTTTACTCTTAGCACCCCAGATCTCTGGACTATCCTCAGTCCAACTCACCCATTGCATCCTGATCCCCTATACCCAGGTCAGC
>NW_008428542.1:0-343 GCF_000622305.1 Nannospalax galili | reverse complement strand
TGTCTGACTCTAAATGTTTATCATCAGACTTTAGGTCAGAAAATCCTTTCAACTAATGCTACCCTGTCATTTATTTGAAGGGAGGTAAAACACTTATGAGAGCATAAATTTTCCTATTGATTTCTTCACTAACATGTTTTCAAACTTTAACTTTGCCAAACTGAAGAAGCCTTATTTATTACATTTTATTAAAGAACCAAGTCAGTGAAAGGCTTGATTCTACCTATGCTGTGCTCTCTGGGAAGAACAGAAAAACTTATCAATAAATAATTTCACATGAGGAAGAATGCTAGAAAACAAATAAAACAATCATTGAAGGAAGATATGTGGGGCTTGGAGGCAG
>NW_008428541.1:0-343 GCF_000622305.1 Nannospalax galili | reverse complement strand
GATGATCTCTTTTTATAGATGATGCCTAAATAGGTTTTCTTTTTAGCTGAAACCGTAGATTAATAATTTATGTAACTTTCTGGTGAAATGGTCAATTCTCACCTTTCCATAAATGTCGGGCTCTTACTGAGCACCCAGCAAACCTCCTTTACTGGGGAGATAGTCAACCTGTGTAGACACAACTGTGGTCTAGTCGTCACATGTGCCAGGCATGGGCCTATACCTTTGCTTCTACCACGTCAGGTACTTTCAACTCACAGCCCATGAGCCATGTGGGGCTGAGGACACCTGTGAACACAGCCCAACACAGAATCATAAACTCACTTAAAACATGGCATTTTTT
>NW_008428540.1:0-343 GCF_000622305.1 Nannospalax galili | reverse complement strand
GGGGGGTTCCTCATTGGCAGACATTTCCATTTCAAAGTGAAATAGTTACAACAAAATAGTGACAACAGATATTTATTGAGCTCTTACTTTGTGCCAGGCCTTGGGGCAAGGACTTTACATGTTTTAACTTGCTTAATTCACTCAGCCCCTGAAAGGTTAGTATCATTTCTAACTGCAGTTCATGTGAAAGAAAATCAAGGAGTAAATATGATAAAAAATCACTATAAAGATGTCTCTGCAGGTCAGAGGCTATATGTTGTGTCTACAGTACAGACACTGTTTGCTAGTAGTTTAAACGCTTACAGATTCAATAACAAGTATCCTTATCTACCACCTATTAAGT
>NW_008428539.1:0-343 GCF_000622305.1 Nannospalax galili | reverse complement strand
AGCCATGTTCTCCTGGTTCACCCTGTACCCATGTTCCTGCCTTTCCTGAGCTTAAACATCTGGCTTCTCTCTGCTGCATCCAGTGAGGATGCTTATCCTGGCTGGGATCTCTGAACCTGTCCCTGACTCAGTAACAGCATCTTCAGTCAAATCCCAGCAATTGCTGGTGTTGGATTCTGGTCTCTGCCAGGATGCTGATGGGCAACATGGTAACACTGAGCCTCAATCCTGGACTTGGGGACTGTGCTGGATAGCTTTACTGTCAACTTGACCCACCTGGGTTGAGGGAGCCGCAATTGGGGAATTGCCTTCATGGGACTGGCCTGTGGCCATGTCCATGGGG
>NW_008428538.1:0-333 GCF_000622305.1 Nannospalax galili | reverse complement strand
GTGTGTGTGTGTGTGTGTGTGTGTGTGTGTGTGTGTGTGTGAATGCAGACCGACGTATACCACTTCACACATGTGGAGGTCAGTGGACAACTACCAAGAGTTGTTTTTTTTCTCCTTCCACCATGTGAATACTGCGTGTTGAACTCTAGTTCTCAGCCTTGGGGACAGGTGCCTTTACCCACTGATCCAACTTGCTGGCCCTGGGAAGCATGTGCTTTAAATATGCCTTAGAAACTCAAAGAAATATGAGAAAAACTCTAACCGAAAGTGGCATTGAAATCTTGTTATGGGAGCTAGACAGGTGGCTCAGCAGTTATGAGCACTGGCTGCAGC
>NW_008428537.1:0-343 GCF_000622305.1 Nannospalax galili | reverse complement strand
CCCCATGTTACATGAAAGGTTATCTGCCATCCTTTCTCAAGATTATGTCTTCAGGATCAAAATTATTGGCTGAAGGATAGCATGTGGCCTGAGTCTTTATGTTGGATGCTTTTCAAACTGTGTTTGGTAGAAAAGCCCCTTTTTTCCTAAGGTATAGAAGTTTTCAAGATAGAGGCCTGGAAATAGCTAGTAGACATTGGCCCTGCCTTGGAGGAACCAGGAATGTGGGTAAACAGAGGGTTGTAAACAAAGGTTGTTTGATTCTTGGCTGACTTCAGTATCACCCCAGGTTTGTGGTCATCATGTTAAAGTGAGACCTTCCAGCACGTTTGTATATTTTTCT
>NW_008428536.1:0-343 GCF_000622305.1 Nannospalax galili | reverse complement strand
TGACCCTGAGGAAATACTTTCCAGAAGATTTCACCTCGATGATGCTGGTGTCTTGCTATGCTCAGTGATTTTTCAGTCCCAGCTAACCAGCTTCATTTGTCCCAGTTAAACAAAGGTTTCGTTTCTATGGTGCTGGGCTCTTCTTAAACACAGCTGATTCTTTAGCCATGGCCAATCAGAAACCATAGATTCTCAATTCAAAATATCACACAAACAGTGCTGATAGGCTCTGCTTCCTTTGAAGCTTCACAAGTGAGGCCTCCATCATCTATACCTCCAGTTGTCCTGGAATTTACTATGTAGACCAGGATGGCCTTGAACTCACAGAGATCCACCTGCCTCT
>NW_008428535.1:0-343 GCF_000622305.1 Nannospalax galili | reverse complement strand
AAAAAAGTATATAGAATAAAATGTGTACAGCGTTGCTTGTGTCAACTGTTTACAGATTTTTTTAGAAGAAATTCCAAATGTGTGAAGGTGATGGGGTCTTGATGTGTATCTCTCCAAAATTTGTGTGTTGAAACCTAATCACTGAGGTAATGGTAATAGAAGGTGGGGAAGAGGGAAGGCTACAGGACTCTTCCTGCATGAATGGGATTAGTGCTCATAGAAAACAGGCGTCAGAGCTGTCCTGCCCTTCCATCCTTTCTGCCACATGAGGACAAAGCACTGATATCTCCAGAGGATGCAATACTGTGGTACTATCTGGAACATACAAAGATCAGACCCTTAC
>NW_008428534.1:0-343 GCF_000622305.1 Nannospalax galili | reverse complement strand
CAGTGCATTCATCATAGTATTTAGATTTAAAAAGGAGCCATTGTCCTGGGGACAAAGCAGCCTGGGCAAGGTTTTTAAAGTCCCAAGCAGTGACTGATTTATGGCTAAGCTGATCAAAGATGGCCATGGTAAAAGGGCCATGCATACCATTTTCCATCACCTCCTTGTGAATTGCTTTCAGTGTTTCAAAGCCCAAAGGACTATGAATTCTAAGTACAGGATTGTCAGCCGCTGCACGGCCAGCTCGAATGTGAACTGGAAAGAACCGAGGAGATGGATATGGCAAGGGAGTCAAATGTTCTCTAGAGAAAGTGTCTCCTGTGAGCAGATTTTGAAACATGGG
>NW_008428533.1:0-343 GCF_000622305.1 Nannospalax galili | reverse complement strand
CAATACACTCATATACATAAAATAAAAATAATAAATAAAATATATTTTAAAGGTAAGTTTCAGGCCCAATGGGCTACATATAAGAATTTGTCTCCAAAAGAAAAATATGGTAAAGCCTGAATTTGAATCTGACAAGTTACTTCAGAGGATCCAGCACCAACCCCCAGAATTGGGACATGCACTTGCATGTTACATGGGAGCAGACAGCAGGCAGTTTATATGTAGTAGGTCATTTGGAGACAAAGTCATTGCTGACCGATTTGGTTGATTTTCACTGCAGTGATCAGCTTGTGTGCATGTGTGGTGCATGGGCTTGAGTGTATAGGGGCATTTGACGTCTTCA
>NW_008428532.1:0-343 GCF_000622305.1 Nannospalax galili | reverse complement strand
GAACCACCACTGCTTCTTGATCCTTTGCATCCAGACCAACTCAGTTCTTTCTTGGGACCCCAGGAGTACCGATTCTGGGACTGGCCTTGCACTCACCTCCCTCTGCTGCCCTGGGCATGCACAAACTACAGGTCTCTCTCCTACCCAAAGGCCTCTCTCTCTGGAGTAAGTCTATCACATCCACTGTGCCTTGACTCACTAGACTCATTCACCCTGCCATGTCCCCACCTGCACTACGCACCAGCCTGTTCCCTGAAGATGGGGCTGACCTTTCCTTTTCCTGAACCTTTGCATCCATACCAACCCAGCTCCTTAGCGCAGTCCCCAGGAGCCCTTGGGGTCG
>NW_008428531.1:0-343 GCF_000622305.1 Nannospalax galili | reverse complement strand
TGTTTTGGCTTTCCATTTTATTTTTGGTTGCAATTTTGGCATGTGAATTTCTTTTGTTGTTTGTGATTCCAGTATGAAAATCAAGTTGAAGTTTGCTTCTGTTTGTATTATTAGTGTGCCTTGGTCATTTTCTTAATGGTTATATAAAGCTAGCTAGTCTAGATTTCAGGTTCTCTTGAGTTTTATTTTGGAGGGAACTGATGATCAGCTACTCAGGAGCTCCCAAAGAAGCCCAAATCAGGCTCCAGTCAGGTACACTCAGGCTCCCTTCTAATGTTTGGATCTCTACTATTGGGTACTCAGAGCACAATTTGGGAAGTTTCCTAAGGGGAGGCCTGATTTT
>NW_008428530.1:0-343 GCF_000622305.1 Nannospalax galili | reverse complement strand
TCAAGGTGATCAGGATGGATCTAGGGCCAATTCATATGTAAGGACAGGGTGTGGATTGTGTAAATATTTAAATAAATTAGATGTGTACCCTAAAGCTGGAGAATGTAGCTCCTCTGGGTCCAAGGAAATGTAGTAGTAGTGGGTGTGGTTCTGGCTAAGGAGACCAGTCAGGAGTTCACAGGGGGATGAACATGAGGTGGCCTAGCCCCAAGGTAGGAATGTGGACAGAATCAGGAGACAAGGTAACTTTTTAGAGTCCAGGGAATCAAACCTCAGTGGGGGAGTTTCTGACATAACAGGAATGTCTGGAGATCTCAATCAGGATAATAAGGAAGGAGTCCTA
>NW_008428529.1:0-343 GCF_000622305.1 Nannospalax galili | reverse complement strand
GTTCTTCAGACAGGATCTTCCTGTAGCCACAGCTAGCCTCAAACTCACTATGTAGATCAGACTAGGCTTGAACGCACAGAGATCTACCTGCTTTTGCTTCCTGAGTGCTGGGATAAAAGGCTTGCATCCCCAAGCTCGGCTCATACTGTCCTTTTATGGACTGTAGGATTGAAAATTAAGACTTCAACATAACAATACCCATTTTAATGGTGGATTTATATCACAAATTATATATTTCAGATGGAACATTAATGGTGAGTTGAAGGTTTTTTTCTTGTGTTCATAGAATTCACTATTACTGTGGATGTCTGCCGAAATCTATGTTCTGATTCAACACAATCTA
>NW_008428528.1:0-343 GCF_000622305.1 Nannospalax galili | reverse complement strand
CTGATGCAGGAGCATGCCAGGAGAATGGGAGCAACTTGGGCATCAAATTCTCAGCTACTTCCTGCCAACACTTAGGTCTATATCCCAAGAAAGGAACCCTTGGTCTTTCTCAGTCACAAAGGTCGGGAAAAGAAAGCTCTCTACCTTCCTACATATTGAAAGGTACATGGGGAAGGAAGGAAAGGCATCAAGTTAGAACAGAGAACTCAAGGCAAGAGTGCATGGACATTCCTTATAGGATTTGCTAGAGCAAACTCACCTTGTACAGTTTTGGTACTGGGGCACCGTTTTCCTATTGGGGTGACATTGCCCCCACCAGGCAGTCCTCCTGAGTGCCCCCCCC
>NW_008428527.1:0-343 GCF_000622305.1 Nannospalax galili | reverse complement strand
CCACTGAGCCGGTGCATGGGTGGTCATGGTGCAGCTAGCACCAGTGGTCTTGGTCTGGGTGGTGGTAGCTGTGCTGAGCCGGGACGCCGGTGCTGAGACCCAAAGTGCAGTGATAGCCATTGGGCACACGGCGGAGAGGATGGGATTGGGAGGTGAGGGAGGACACATAGGAAGTCCTGGAGGAGCAGCCAGAGTTGGTGGCCACTGCCTCTTCAAAGGTGAGTGTGTCCTCAGGCAGGGTGTGGGCAGAAGCCTCACTGTCCAAACGCTGCCCTAGGTAAGGGTCAGAGCCAATTCGAGAGCCAGGGGCTAGGGGCTGGCTCAGAGGGTCTTTCTGGAGCAG
>NW_008428526.1:0-343 GCF_000622305.1 Nannospalax galili | reverse complement strand
GCTTAAGCATGGGACCAGTCAGAGGGAGAGTTTGTCTCAGAAAAAGTGATTTCATGTATTACTTCTAAACTTTTCATAGGTTTTCTATATATAAGATTCATTTACTGGGACAAAATTTGCAATGACCTAAGTACAAAATAAACCCTGATGTATTGGAACAGTTGCATTGACAATAAAGGTGGCCCATATACATAGTGGAAAACCATAATGCTATTGAGGTGAATGGATTCCTGACCTCTCCAGAAACAGAAGAGTAACTGATATCCTTGAGTTCAATGAAGACAGTCAGAATCATACAGAGAAATGGCATGTGTCCTTAGTCATTGGGGAAATGAGTTATGTC
>NW_008428525.1:0-343 GCF_000622305.1 Nannospalax galili | reverse complement strand
AAAAAAAAAAAATCACTTGTCTTTCTATCTAAAAGCAAATAAACCCTGGGATACCACTGCAATCAGACTGGCTTACCCCCCTGCCCCTCGCTGCCCAGCCCATCCAAAGGAACTTCGGCATGAGTTTTGGAGACAATCAGATATCATGACACTTTTAGATAACATTTTCTACATATACAGAGAACAAGAATAGATTTTTAAAATGCTGTTTCATCTTTAAAAAATTATTTTAATTGATTTTTTGTGAATTTATATAATTTGATGGTATTTAGATCTCCTTCCTTATCTGTACATTTGTTCCTGCTCTTTTTGGCCCCTGACCAACTTAATGTGTATATATATA
>NW_008428524.1:0-343 GCF_000622305.1 Nannospalax galili | reverse complement strand
TCAGATGCTGTGTGATGGGAGCTGTGTCCCCTGGTGAGTCTAGTCAAACTGTCCAGTCTCCCCCAGTCTTCAAGTCACCCAGCTCTCACTGTTTGCTCATGGCCGATCTGTGGGCATGGTCAGCACTGACTGTGATCTAAGCCCAGAGCTAGGGGCGGCCTGCTCCTGTGACAGGTGCTAGGAAGGATGGGACTGCTGACCAAGACCTAAGGAATGCATCGATGGCTTTGACAGGTCAGTAGAGGAAGCTGGAAAGGCTCCGGGAGACTGAGGTCAAGGAGGCCTATGTGCACTGCTGGACACATGACAGTCATGAGATGGTGAGGAGGGGGGAGGGGGGAGG
>NW_008428523.1:0-343 GCF_000622305.1 Nannospalax galili | reverse complement strand
AATGAAATATCTCAGTTTTGTCAAATTCGTTGTGTCATTTTGAAATCACTCCGATTTTCTTCTCTAGAAACTAAGCTGACATGGCTCTTGCAATATGTAGTATTTAACTATGAAACCCAACCAACTTCACTTACACATTTCTCAAAATCAGAATGCTGTCACAGTCTGAATTCCTCCCTCTCCAGTATCACCCTTTCTTCGCCGCATCATTCCACCGAAGGATAAAGGGAAAAGAAAGAAAGGGGCTCTCTGTTTTACCCTGCTTGCCCCAGAGAGTACCAACTTCCCTGACGGAGAAATCAGTACTTGTCAGACTCCAGCATCATGCAGAGCCCCAGCTAGA
>NW_008428522.1:0-343 GCF_000622305.1 Nannospalax galili | reverse complement strand
ACCCCCATTGCTTACAGCCTAGAGTAGCACTGTCTGATAGAGCCTCCACCGATGATGGAGATGTTCTGTACCACTCACAGTGTGAGAGTCACCAGTCACAGGCACCTACTGAATACTGAAAATGTACCTGCACATCTAAGAAAATGAACATTTTTTATTTTCATTCACTTAAACATATATATATATATACCCACTTAAGGTCACTTCTCATTCCTGTCAAATGAGAAGGTTATGCAAGAGAAAAACAAGATTTCTGGGTGAAGAGGGCAGAGTACTAGGGCAGGAGTTTGACTGGAGGGTGAAGAGAAATGTGTTGAGGAGAAAAACAGGGCCAGCCAAGAAC
>NW_008428521.1:0-343 GCF_000622305.1 Nannospalax galili | reverse complement strand
GAAAGCTATAAAAAGATGGGGCTTGGGACTGGAGAGATGGCTCATCAGTTAAGAGCACTGGCTGCTCTTACTGAGTTCAAATCCCAGTAACCATATGCCAGCTAACAATCATCCGTTAATCCATTTCCAAGAGATCCAACACCCTCTTCTGGTCTCTGTGGGCACGGCACAACACAGGTGCACTTACAACACATGCAGGCATAATACTCATACACATAAAATTAAAATAAAAATTTTAAAAGATGTTTAAAAAGCAGAAATTCTGAGAGTTAGAGAGATGGCTCAACAGTTAAGTACACTTGCTGTTCTTCCAGAGGACCCAGGTTCCATTCCCAGGATATAC
>NW_008428520.1:0-343 GCF_000622305.1 Nannospalax galili | reverse complement strand
AGGTGATACGACCATCTGCACGTCAGAAGGGGCAGGTGACACGACCATGTGTACGTCAGAGGAGGCGGGTGACACGACCATCTGCACATCAGAGGGGCAGGTGACATGACAATATGAACGTCAGAGGGGGCAGATGACATGACCATGTGCATGTCAGAGCGGGCATGTGACACGATCATCTGCACATCGGAGGGGTCAGGAGACACAACATCAGCATGTCAGAGGAGGCAGGTGACACGACCATCTGCACTTCACAGGGGCAGGTGAAATGACCATCTGAACTTCAGAGGGGGCAGGTGACATGACCATGTGCCCATCAGAGGGTCAGGTGACACGACCATCT
>NW_008428519.1:0-343 GCF_000622305.1 Nannospalax galili | reverse complement strand
TATGGTGTCAGTTTGTAGATCTGACTTTGACTTATATTTCATAAGAAATTACAGAATGAGAAAGTGTTTGATTAAAAGATGAAAATGATTTGACCACACTTTTAGCCAAATATCCAGTGTATGGTAATCTAACATTTACATAATGACAAAACCAGTTGACATGCCAAGGTGGATGGGGAGAAAGTCACATGTTCCCACCTCAAGATGAAGAGCTACAGGTAACAAATGGACGTATTATCTAGGGACGAGCTCCCCGAGGGTTATGTAAGTCAAGTAGACAACTCTAAACACAGACACACATGAAAAATATCATTATTAACCTAAAAATATACAATTATATCTT
>NW_008428518.1:0-343 GCF_000622305.1 Nannospalax galili | reverse complement strand
CCCTGGATTCTATCCCTAGCATTACCAGAAAGGAAAAGAAAAAAACAGATCTTCTCTAAAAGGAAAACTCAGAATTAACCTTTGAGGAGCCACCAGCCACATCCCAGAGGTTATGCCTACTGTGTCCACCAGTGAGGGCTGGGCCTCGGCTCCTCCTGTCTTCTCCATGCTGGCCAAGGACAGACTTGTCCCCATGAGACATGGCAACTCCTGGGGCTTCATTTATGTTTCCCTGAGGACACATGCTGTCAGTGACAGTAGACAATGGTTTAGAGTGGCAAAAAGACTCCCCAAAGATACCATCCCAGCATCTTGATAGCACCAGAGTTGGTGACAACATAGC
>NW_008428517.1:0-343 GCF_000622305.1 Nannospalax galili | reverse complement strand
GAGCAGCCAGTGCTCTTAACGGCTGAGCCATCTCTCCAGCCCTGAGTTCTTAAGTATATCGCTTGGGCCAGCAAGGTGACTCAGCCAGTAAAGAAGCTTGCATTTCCTAAGACTCCAACTCCTGTAAGTTGTCCTTTGACCTCCATGTGTGAGCCTCCACATGCCTGTGCTAGTATGCTTGCAATCATGCACACCCATAAGTAAGTAGAAACTGTCAATAAAAGTAAGTTTGAAAAAATAATAACAAATGTTTTCTTTATTTTGAAGCCTAAGCAGGAAGAGTTTATGTACGGTCTAGGGATGTGGTTTGATCTTTTGTAACTCTCAGTATTACTTGTACTCT
>NW_008428516.1:0-343 GCF_000622305.1 Nannospalax galili | reverse complement strand
AGTTATAGTGCATAAAAGCCACTTCCTAAGGCATCTCATCCTTCTACCACAGTCATTATACTTTAGCTTTCATCTGAAATTCCCTGATAGCTGAGGATGGTGAACACTTTTTAATGTTTCCTTATCATTCGTGTTCCTTCTAAGAGTTTTCTGTTGAAGTTCATGGTTTTTAAATCAAGTTGTTTATTTTCCTAATTTATAGTTATTTTTTAATTCATTGTATATTCTATGTACTAATCATTTCTTAGATGAGTAGCTGGCAAAGACTTTCTCCCATTCTGGTTACTGCCAGTCATTTCCTTCACTGTTTTCTGTATAGAGAATATTTAGTGTCATGAGATAC
>NW_008428515.1:0-343 GCF_000622305.1 Nannospalax galili | reverse complement strand
AGTTACAATGCACATGTCTCTTTACTATGGGAGTTCAATAAAAAAATCAAGTACAGCAAATGCATAAACCAGTACATAGTCATTTATTATCATTTCCACGTGCTCTGTGCTGAGCAGGAACGGATGATCCTTTTATACAAGTCTGTTGCATAGGGTTGTCTACACCAGGCTGGCCATAGATAGGAGTGTTATGTGCACAAGAACATTGCAATATTTATGATGTCATGGGTTATGAGAAGATTCCAGCTCTAATATTATGTTGTATATTCAGAACTGTGTGTTCAGCTGAACTTTGATGAAAATAAGCCAAACTGTATTTGATTTTTTTTAAAGTTTTAAAATA
>NW_008428514.1:0-341 GCF_000622305.1 Nannospalax galili | reverse complement strand
ACACACACACACACACACACACACACACACACACACACAGAGGCAGTGTGACCAAGCTGGAGGCACAGCATATCAAATCAAGCTCTGGCTTTGTGTCCAGGACCTAGGGGAGGGGCTCTGGCAGGCTCAGGGGTGAACAACCCCAGCACTGTCTCCCTCCAGAGCTCCAGGCCGGCTGCCCCTCCCTCTGCTCTCAGCCTGGTCAGTAACCCCCCTCAGCACACACTTCAGGTGGTAGCCCTCACCCCAGGAAAGACCGCAAGGGGCATCCTGTCCCTCCCTGGGACCAGAGGGACCTGCATGCCTGCAGACTGGCTGCTGCTGTGTCCTCAGATGCAGGA
>NW_008428513.1:0-343 GCF_000622305.1 Nannospalax galili | reverse complement strand
CTCCCCTACTCTTGCCCAACCTAGTCAAGATTCTTTTGGAATGTGAGCTGATAAAGAACCCTGGCTACCTTTCCAAAGAATTGTTTGCACTGGACTGGAAAAAGCTTTCCTAAGATCAGTCCTCAGCCCGATCCCCGCACTTCCAACACGATGAAAGGGACTTTGTAGGCATGATTTGGTTAACACATTGGAGGTGGCAGGTTATCCTGGATCCAGCTGGTCCCTGTGTCATCGCAAAGCCTTTATAAGAGGGAGGCAAGAGGGCCAGAGAGGGAATTGTGCTGATAGTGGATGGAGAGAGAGTGAGAGGAGGAAGAGGGAGGAGATATAAGAGGAGGTGGGG
>NW_008428512.1:0-343 GCF_000622305.1 Nannospalax galili | reverse complement strand
AAAAAAGTGAATGGAAGTAAATGAACTGCAATGATTTTCTCTTGTATAAATCAAGAGTTAATTTGTAATATTCATGTATCTCATCAAGAAGCTGGCGGGCATGAAACCTTGGAATCATTTCCTAGCACCAAAACATTTGAGTTAATGAAAAAATAGCCCTATGTGCTAAAGTATCCTACTACTGAGTATATATGTTCAAGCTAATTCAAGTTTTGCATTTATAGAATTAAAAATGAAGACAGAAACTATAAATCTATATCATTGTCATACATGGGAAAATCCTGGAAGAACTGAACTAAATTTGGAAAGCTGAAAAATAAACCCACACAAAATAAATGAGAGA
>NW_008428511.1:0-343 GCF_000622305.1 Nannospalax galili | reverse complement strand
ACACAGAACATGCAACAGCTTTACACACACACTTATTTGGGGTGGGGGGCATTTTGTGTATCCCAAACTGCCTTGAATTTGGTAGGTGACAGGTTCATTCAGTGCTAGGGAATCAAACCTCAGTCTGTGTGCATCCTAGAAAGAATTCTACCAATTGAGCTAAATCCCAACCGCAGGTTAATCAAATACAATGCTCTCAGCACCCATATTATAGGAACTACTATTCTTCTTCATTTTACAGTTGGAGAAACAAAGGCTTAGAAAAATTAAGGCAGCACACCAGAGCTGCACTGCTGTTTTAAGGCAGACTGAGCAGCAGAATCCAAGCAGTCTAGCTTTGGGT
>NW_008428510.1:0-343 GCF_000622305.1 Nannospalax galili | reverse complement strand
GGTGAACACTGCAGTGCAGAAGCATCCTCAACGCACCCATTTAAAGGACTTTGAATATTTACTTCCAGATGTAGAGTAAGTGTTCCTGACATTTTTGTGAAAGAAATATAGAAATGAACATAATATTTGATTTACACACTGAAATCAAACCTTTAGAAAGGCTTCTAAGAAAAGCTTTCTTTTCATATGACCCTGGTAGTAAAAATGCATTGCTGTTTTGAGACTGACTTTAACTGTATACAGTAGACTGACTCTCTATAGATCCTTCCTGTGCATTGACAATCAATAAGAGAATATTTCCTTTGCTTTTTATAGACTTTAGATTCATACTGTGAGTTTTTTT
>NW_008428509.1:0-343 GCF_000622305.1 Nannospalax galili | reverse complement strand
TGCTAAACCTGCCTGCTCAGAAAGAATAATGTTTTCCTCTTCTCCCTCCTGCCCGGGACTTGGGTATTCTCACAATGAGCAATCCCCTTCCAAGCAGTTTTCACACACCTTCTAGGGCTGAGCCCAAGCGCTTGCACAGCCTGTAACTTAACAAGCATGGCTCTCATCTCCTGTCTCCCCAGCATCTGTTGAGAGATCAGCTCATTGGTCAGGCCTTTGTTTCTCTTCTTTTCAAACGCCAGTATAATTGTCCTTGAAGAGTTTTTCTGGGTCCATTTTAAAAGTCTTTTACCTACAAGACTGAGGATCTGCAAAAGGGACCCTATGTATGCTAGTGATATTA
>NW_008428508.1:0-343 GCF_000622305.1 Nannospalax galili | reverse complement strand
CTGTCACCTGCCGCCTCTGACATGCAGATGGTCATGTCACCTGCCCCCTCTTAGGTACACATGGTCTGTGTCACTTGCCCTTTCTGACGTGCACATGGTTGTGTCACCTGCCCGCTCTGCCCTAAACATGGTAGTGTCACTTGCCCCCTCAGATGAACAGATGTTCGTGCCACCTTCTCCCTCTGACATGCACATTGTCGTGTCTCCTGCACCCTCTCACGTACACATTGTTGTGTTACCTGCACCCTCTGACGAGCACATTGTCGTATCACCTGTCTCCTCTGATGTTTACATGGTGGTGTTACCTGCCCCTTCTGACAAGCAGATGGTTGTGTCACCTGCC
>NW_008428507.1:0-343 GCF_000622305.1 Nannospalax galili | reverse complement strand
AGAGAGACAGAGACAGAGAGAGACAGAGAGACAGAGACAGAGACAGATTCATTTCCTAATTTATCTTTGAACAAACAGTAAATGCCCAACAGATGCCAGGCTCTGTCTGCTCTAATCTAGGCATTAGAGGAACAGTCTTGGAACGGATACATTCCTTGCCTTCATGGAGCTTATATTCTAGAATAGGAATAACCAGATGCCAATAAGTGAGCCACCAGCTGGGAAGGGGATAGGACCACGAAAAAGAATTAGTAATGCCCCCACGTGTCCCTCAGTGTGAGTCTATCCGTTGGAGATTGGTCACCCTGACATCTAGCCTGTCTAGTGCTACTCCCTTAAAGAA
>NW_008428506.1:0-343 GCF_000622305.1 Nannospalax galili | reverse complement strand
GTGCCTTCAGAGGTGTCAGCCCCGGAAGCCCATCCCCACCCTGTAATCCAACCCAGTTCTGCCACCACACACTGCCTCACAGCAAGAGACAGGGAGAAGCACTTGCACTTGCCCATGCCATGGCTCATGGGCAGGTCATGTGTGTGACCCTCCAAGTTCTGCTTCAGGTCCGAAGCCAGGGTGTACACCAAAGGAATTGAACTGGGGAAAGAGAAAAACCTCATTCATATTGAATGTGGAGAATGGGGGCCTTGGAGAAGTCTAACATGATGCCTAGGGCTGTCCCCACACAAAGACCAGACATTTGCAAACACAGCAGAACCCCTGGGCCATGTCTGGCAGA
>NW_008428505.1:0-343 GCF_000622305.1 Nannospalax galili | reverse complement strand
CCAGGACAGCTGGGGCTACAGGGAGACCCTGTCTCAAAAAAAGATAAAAAACAAAAAAACCTTCAGTTACATTTGAAAATCCTAGGAAAAATAATGATAGGTCTTATGTGCATTTTTATTGTTATTGTGTGTGTGTATGCTTGGCGAGGTGTTTGTGGTGGTCAGAGGACAACTCAGGAGTCAGTTCTCACCTTCCTCCTTTGCATAGATTTGGGGGATTGAACACAGGTCATCATGTTTGGCATCTTTACCTACTGAGTCATCTCACTGGTCTATGAGTATTTTTTTAATGTTAAAATATTTCTTATAGGGGCTGGAGAGATGCTTAGTGGGTAAAAGCACT
>NW_008428504.1:0-343 GCF_000622305.1 Nannospalax galili | reverse complement strand
GCACCCACATGGCAGCTAACAACAGTCTGTAACTCCAGTTCCAGGGGATCAATGCCCTCTTCTAACCTCCTTGGGCATTGCACATCATGATTGCATTTACAGACATGCAGGCAATACATTCATAGAATAAAAATAAAATTTTTTAAAATCACAGAATTTAGGCTACATCAGGTGGGGTATTCAAGTAATGTACAGAAGTGGAAGCATAGATAAATTTGTTCATAATGTTAAAAAAAGAACAAATCAAAGACTAAGGTATCATTCTATTTATAGACTGCTTAAACCAAAGGCAGATGGGAATAAGGTGGTCCCAAGCCCTGCGGTAGGTGAGGATGTGGGAGTC
>NW_008428503.1:0-343 GCF_000622305.1 Nannospalax galili | reverse complement strand
TCATTATTTTATTTTATTTATTATTTTTATTTTATTTGTATATTATCTGCATGTAGGTAGGTGCACCTGTGTCCTGAAAAACCCGTGGAGGTCAGACAAAGTTGTCAGATTCCCCTAGAACTGGAATTACAGACATTTGTTAGCCATCATGTGGATTCTGGGAACCAAACTTGGGCCCTCTGTAAGAGCAGCCAGTGCTCTTAAAAACTGAGTCATCTCTCCAACCCATGAGCACAACATGTTTATCCCTCCTTCTCCCCACTCCAAATCCTCCCATGTGCCCTACCAACTCCCTCTCTATTTTGTGACCTCTTTAATTAATATTCACACACGCACACACACA
>NW_008428502.1:0-343 GCF_000622305.1 Nannospalax galili | reverse complement strand
AGGAAGGGAAGCCTTCCCAGGCACCTCCTGCTTCAGTCTTCAGTCTTCACTTAATAAACTTTGTACAAACACTGACTGTTTGATCTCACAGTCCATTAGATAAAATGGTGTCATGAAAGACTGCACGGCATCCTTCCCATTAGACAGAAAGAATACCCAGTAAGGGTTGAAGTAGACCATGCCTTTTTTGGTCCCTCTGAAGGCCTCTGGCATGTTCTTCATCTCATTGAATATAAGTTCCACACGATCATAGGAGGACATGAGGAAGCTCTTGCTGTTGTTAATGATCACTCATTGCCCTTCGACTGATTCTTGTTGAACACCATAGTGTGTCTGCCAGGGG
>NW_008428501.1:0-343 GCF_000622305.1 Nannospalax galili | reverse complement strand
GGTGGAATAAATGCTTTCTTGACAGCTGTATTTCAGTTGATGACGTGTTTACTGAGCAGAACCCCAGTGAGCCAAGCAGATGTGCAGTTCCTCCACCGTCTCTAACACTCAGAAGCACTGCTGCCAGATTTTCACCATGGTGAGCAACCTCAAGTAATATACCTGCACATATACGTCAGTACCTTTTTAAGAGCGGTATATACATCCATCTCCACTTGCATCACAAATATGTTAGATGAACCAATGAGCTGTTTCATGATGTTTATACTGGAAAAGATAAAGCACAGGAGTGAGTTTGTCTTCACATAGCTGAAGGACTCTTGTAAGCTATAAACTTCTAAAA
>NW_008428500.1:0-343 GCF_000622305.1 Nannospalax galili | reverse complement strand
ATCACTGTACACATATCTATAAAAACCCTGTATCATTCTGAGTGAGCAGCCTATACCACTGGGCAGATGACAGTCAGGCCACTAACATTCTGTTTTTCACAAAATCTTACTTAGTTGTCTTTAATTCATCGTATTTCCAAAGCCCTTTCCATGTGTTAATCACTACATAAAGAATAGGAAAAATAAAGCTTGGGCCGCTGAAGATAGTCAGGTATCAACTTGCTTTCCACTGCTAACTTGAACTACTTCCCATTTCCCCATGACTGTAAATAAGATGGGTTTAAATTGTGAGGACTCACACAGACCATTAACTTGGCTGGATTGAGAGATGCTTAGCTTAGTA
>NW_008428499.1:0-343 GCF_000622305.1 Nannospalax galili | reverse complement strand
TTTTTTTTTTTCTGGCCTTTTGAGACAGGCTCTTCCTCTAGCCCCAGCTGGCCTGGAACTCACCATGTAGACCAGACTGGCCTTGGTCTCACAGAGCTTCACCTGTCTCTGTCTCCCAAGTGCTGGAATTAAAGACATGCCCCACCATGCCCAGCCTCTTTGCCCATTTTTTAGTCAAGTTGTTTGAAGTTTTTTGGTCACATTTTGGGAGTTCTTTATATATTGTCGTAAGTCATTTAATGATATGTTCTGAGAAATGCATCATTGTGTGAGCACTGCAGAATATGCTCTCAAAAGCATCTCTAAGTTGCTGGGCATGGTGGCACATGCCTTTAATCCCAGC
>NW_008428498.1:0-343 GCF_000622305.1 Nannospalax galili | reverse complement strand
TTATAGAGACACATGGATAATTACAGGAAAGAAAAGTTTTTTTCATTTTTTATTTTACTTTATATGTATGAATGTTTTTCCCGCATCCATGTAAGTGAACCTGTGAATGCTCTAAGAGGCCAGAAGAGGGCACTGGATCCCTTGGAACTAGAGTTATGGATGGCTGTTAGCTGCCAAGTGGATCCTGGGAACCAAACCTCAGTCTTTTGCAAGAGTAGCCAGGGCTGAGCCATCTATCCAGTCCCAAGGAGACAGCTTCTTAAATTTATTTTTATTTATTTAATTTTATGTGTGAGTGTATTGCCATGTCATGCAATGCCAGTGGAGGTCAGAAGAGGGTGCT
>NW_008428497.1:0-343 GCF_000622305.1 Nannospalax galili | reverse complement strand
ACAATGATCCGTTGTGTTGTCACCATGCTCAATATGCAAACACGGTGCTCATTTTGCCCTCACAATCCCACAATGGAACATCACAATGCGCCAATGTGTGGACACTATGCTTCAATGTCACAACACAATGCTCCAATTTTGTCATTACAATGATCCGTTGTGTCGTCACCATGCTCAACATGGAAACACAGCTCTCAATGTCCCCTCACAATCTACAATGTGACATCATAATGCTCAAATGCGTCATCATAATGCTCCAATGTGCCAACACTATGGCCACATGTGCCATTACATGGCTTCAATGTGCCTTCACAATGTTACAATATGACTTCACAATGTTATA
>NW_008428496.1:0-343 GCF_000622305.1 Nannospalax galili | reverse complement strand
AAAGAATAACTGTGGTTGTAAAGTCATTAAAATGAGAACCTAGAGCTCTAAATTCATCTTCAAGTTTTCAGAGAGAATCAACTGAATCTGAATTAAATGCACAAAATTGAAAAATAAACCGGCAATCGTTAGATTTTTAAAATGTTGGGGCTGGACAGGTGGCTCACTGGTCAAGAGCACCGGCTGCCCTTGCAGAGGACCGGGGTTCAAATCCCAGAACCCACATGGCGGCTAACAACCACCTAAAACTCTAGTTCCAGGGGGTGCCCGCGCCCTCTTCTGCCTCCACTGACACTGCATGACACAGATGCACTTACATATATGCAGGCAAAACGCCGGTACA
>NW_008428495.1:0-342 GCF_000622305.1 Nannospalax galili | reverse complement strand
AAAGCTGCCTTCAGATGAGTTTTTGGCACAGGGAACATACCGGGATCGAATAGTACTGCCTACTCTCACTTTTCTAGAATTGTGCTGATGCTTATTAATGGTCAGAAGTTGTACATCAGTTAACTCCAAACAGTAAGATCAGGTGCATCTTACATGGAGCATCTTTCCATATCTGTTCCTTTTCTTGCCATAAACTCACCCACTCACAGTAATGAGTGCCATATTTACTGTCAAGTTTAAAACATATGCCTTCTGGTAAGAGAGAGAGACTTTTTTCTACTTTCAACAGTTTGATTTTCAAAACAATGTTTTTTAACTGAGCAAATGATACAAACAAGAAGA
>NW_008428494.1:0-343 GCF_000622305.1 Nannospalax galili | reverse complement strand
AGGGCCAGGACACAAGGGCCTGGAGACTCACCTGGGAAGGAAAACATCCAGCACAGAGGGAAAGTTTTCCACAAGCCAGGTTCAGAAAGAAATCCAGAGCGTGAGAGAAGGCGCTGTGCAGCCACTGGAGATCTCCAGCATGGGCTTTAGAAAGACGCAGGTATGTGAGAGGATCCAGGCCCTCATCTGAGGCATCTAGGACTCCTCAGTGTCAGTCATGGTTGTTCCCTGGGACACTGAGGCTCAGAAGTGATAGGTGTGGAATTTAATCACATGCTGGATAAGTAGCAGAGCCCTGTGGAGTATGAGGTTCCTGATCAGCCAGAATTCTGTGGCCCCATTA
>NW_008428493.1:0-343 GCF_000622305.1 Nannospalax galili | reverse complement strand
GCTTTTTTCTTAAATGTTGCCATTACTAGAATCAACATATTGTGCTTTCCTGGTTGCTGACCCCATTACACTTAGTGGGCATAAAACAAAAGAGGAAACAGAATGGTTAGAAAAGAAGGTTAGTATAAAGACACTGAAACTTTGTGTATAACTCAAAGTCTTCAAAGAAGGGTTATAAAGCATAACAGAGATAAAGAGGGCAGTTACATCATTGACCACCAGTAAAGCGGTCATTGCGGACAATGAGAGAGCGATTCTGATGTAGAAGTAGGACATACATTTAGAAAGAGGACAGGTTGCAGCTGCAGCCTGGGGCTGGTGCTTCTCACTGTCAAATTCTTAA
>NW_008428492.1:0-342 GCF_000622305.1 Nannospalax galili | reverse complement strand
TTTTTTTTGTCTTTTTGAGAGAGGGTCTCCCTGTAGCCCCAGCAGGCCTGGAACTTGCTATATAGACCAGGGTAGCCTTGAACTCACAGAGATAAGCCTGCCTCTGCCTCCTGAGTGCTGGCAAAATTCTAATTTTTTAAAAAAGATTTATTTTTGATTGTCCCCTGGAGGTGGAATTATAGGCAGTTATGAGCTGCTGGACAACATGGGTCCTGGGAGCTGAACTTGACTCTCCCCAGCTCCTTAAATTCTAAGTTATGATTTTCCAAAGCCATGATCTTTCCCCAGTTGAGTTCATTTTTATTATTATATTAGGTGTGTGTGTGTGTGTGTGTGTGTGTG
>NW_008428491.1:0-343 GCF_000622305.1 Nannospalax galili | reverse complement strand
GGATAGACCTCAGGCTCCCTTTGTCAGCATCCTACCCAGATGCTTGGAGTGATACCTAGAGGTGGCCTGAAGGGACCATTTGTTCCCCTGTGTCTACAGACCCTATTCTCTCAGCAGATGAGCCTACCTCCCGCAAGAAGCCAAAGACCATCCCTGAGTCCCAGCCCAATGGCATGGAAGTTGAAGCCAGCTCTCCTCTGTCCTTAGAGTAGACCTTGGTGAGGATCAGGCCTAGGGAGGACACAGTTGGACAGAACGTGCTGGCTGTGCATGTCCTAGTCACCACTGAGGACAGCAGGTATGCCCAGGTTGCTCCAGGCTAGAGGTGGCTCAAGGGTGGGGG
>NW_008428490.1:0-343 GCF_000622305.1 Nannospalax galili | reverse complement strand
CATCTGAGTGTGGCCAAAGGAGGCACTTCTGATGACTCACAACAGAGTCCTGGTAATGTCCCTGAAGAAACCAATGGCCGTGGTGAAGGCTGGGCCTTGGGAGAGAAGAATTCATCTTCATAAAACTGAGCGGTTTTTCTGTCGCTCAGAATGAAAAAACACTCAAAACCAAAACAAAGCAGAAAGCAAAAGATGACCCATCGCTGGTGCCTGCAGGCAAGTGGCAGCACATGGGGCATCCAACTGGGTCTTGTAAGACTTCCAAAATGAAAGAAAGCCTCGCCCTGTGCGGTCAGCTGGAGCCCAGCCCTGACCACATTCCTGAACTTCACAGGCATCAATT
>NW_008428489.1:0-343 GCF_000622305.1 Nannospalax galili | reverse complement strand
TAGAGAAACAGAGTTGAAAAAAATGACCCTTAAATTCACAAAGAAGCACAGAAGACCCCAAGGAGCTGAAGAACTGCTCCAGAGAGTGCCAGAACTATTAAATACCCAATATCAAATTATATTATAGAGTCCCAGTAACAAAAACAGTACTGGCACAAAAACAGATATATAGAGACCATGGAATAGGGCAGCAGACCCAGAAATAAACCTACACAGTTACAACCACCTAATTTTGACAAAGATGTCAGAAATATACTTTGGAGAACATTCACCCTTTTTAACAAATGGTGCTGGGAAAATGGTATTTCCACATAAAGAACAAATTAGATACTTATTTCTCATC
>NW_008428488.1:0-343 GCF_000622305.1 Nannospalax galili | reverse complement strand
TTTTGAGCCAAGAGTTCTAGACATCAAGAATACAACATAGAATGAGACCAAAAATGTTCTGCTTTACTAGAGATTAGTACTCCATAAGAGGCAATGAAATCTTAAAATTAGCAGCCTGGCATAGTTGGAAATAAGAGAAAATGGCTGGAGATCAGCTGAACTGTTTCATTAGGTGGTCGGGGAAGCCCTGCCGAAGGAGATCACAAAGAGCAGAGACAGAAAGTTTCACCCTGGCGGTAGTACACTGAGCTAGCTTGAACTGGCTCCCAAGAACTAATGAAGACTCTCTTCCCAAGCTCACATTCAGGGACATCAGATGAATGTGTGTGTGTGTGTGTGTGTG
>NW_008428487.1:0-343 GCF_000622305.1 Nannospalax galili | reverse complement strand
ATTATTATTATTATATTTGTGTATGTGTGTGTTTTCATCTTCCAAGATTCCCCATATGCACCTGGCAGCCATGGAGCTTGCTTGAGCCCTGGTTGGTGGATGCTACATGGAACATGTGCACAGTGCAGCTAGTCAGTGGCACAAATGAGCAAATGTAGATTTACAGTGCCAAAGAAAGCAGAACAGAGTGATCACTGAGATATGGCCATTGTCTTTGAGCTCATGATAATTCAGAAAGTAGGTCCCATTATGTAATAAAGCTACTTTGGCCGTGATTAAGAGATATTAAGAATGATGGGACTGGAGAGATGGCTCAGTGGTTAAGAGCACTGACTGCTCTTGC
>NW_008428486.1:0-343 GCF_000622305.1 Nannospalax galili | reverse complement strand
AGGCATCTAAGACAGATAGCATTGGGGAAAGGAGTCTCTTGCAGTATGTGGCTGACCTACTCATGGCAGCAGACAGCCAAGAGGCTTGCACGGATGGCACGGAACGCCTGTTGTAGACGTTGGGAAGCCTCTGCTAAAAAGACCCAACTATGCAAACAACAGGTCTAATACTTAGGCTATATACTCAAAGAAAAGATGCTGACAAACTGACTTTGAGCCAGAACTTGACCATCACCAAACCACATGCAATTGAAGGAGTTTTAAATCAGCCCCAGACAGATGGCTAAGTAACGCCCATATAACCCATTATCAGGCATTACTTCTTAATCCTGCTAGAATCACC
>NW_008428485.1:0-343 GCF_000622305.1 Nannospalax galili | reverse complement strand
CGGAGAGCTCAATGGCGATGGACTGGTTCTTTTCCCAGTACCTCATGTTGTTCTCCTGTGGGAAGTCCACACCATCGGCTGCGGTGCCGAGCCGGCATCTGCGCAATGCCACTCACACCTGGCCAGCCCTTCTGAATACCCAGGGTAGAACAGTTTCCTGTCCTGTAGACAACCCACCTTCCCTGTTCCCTTCCCCATCCTATGTTCCCAGCCAGGACTCGGCATCTGGAACAGCCCTGCCACAACTCCCAAAAGCGGGTGGGAGGAGCTGGCTCAATGGTTAAGAGACTTGCTGTGCAACCATGAGGGCCTGAGTTCTGATCCCAGCACCCATGTTACAAGC
>NW_008428484.1:0-343 GCF_000622305.1 Nannospalax galili | reverse complement strand
GGAGGAGGAGGAGGAGGAGGAGGAGGAAGGAGAAGATTTACATTCAAGGAGAAAATTAAACCCATCTAGCATCATGCTAAAATGTTTCCACAGTGTAAGGATTAGTTATCACAGACCAAAATGCCATCTTGGAGATAAATGGATCTTGAGTATATTTTTAAGGAAGTCGTTGAGTTAAATAATCTCCAGTCTGATCAGCATGTTTGAGATATTTCAAGATTAAAAGAGATGAGCACATTTCTTTTTTCTTCCACGAGATACTGCTTTGTGACCTGTCTCAAGATTTATGTATTCCTATAGGAAGTTCTTACAAACAAAATCATTGTGATATGGGCTGTGGGCA
>NW_008428483.1:0-343 GCF_000622305.1 Nannospalax galili | reverse complement strand
CCAACCTGTGAGGCAAGATGTGCCTACTGGTACAGTGGTGGCACGACTATTAAGAAGTTAACCAACTGCTTTCTGATCAGGCTAGAAGCCCAGGCCACTGGAGGGAAATCATGCCTGACACTGTAAACCTGGTCAACAGTCCATGCATGAGGAAGTCATAGGCCCTAAGGAGGACTCTACTACTGTTATTTTGCTAAGTGTGACTCTTTTCACAATGTGTGGCACTGAATGCAGAGATTCATAATGAGTCAGAGTAATGAAATTATGTGACTATTGAGTGCTCAGAACTGAGATATCGATACCAATCCCCACACACAAGCTCAGAGAAAATTATGAAAAAAAA
>NW_008428482.1:0-343 GCF_000622305.1 Nannospalax galili | reverse complement strand
CCATGTCTTCCCCACCATGATGGCCTGAAATATCTCTGAAATCATAAGGCAAAATAAAAATTTCTTCCCTTATATTGATTCTTTCAGGTATTTTGGTCATAATGACACTGTTCTGACTTGGTTTCCATTGCTGTGATAAAACACTGACCAAAACCAAGTTGGGGAGGAAAGGGTTTATTTCATCTTACTCTTCCAAGTGACAGTCCATCATTGAGGGAGGTCAAGGCAGAAACTTAAGCAGGGCAGGAACCTGGAGGCAGGAGCTGGAGCACAGACCATGGAGGGACTTGCTCCTTTGGCCTGTGCTTAGCCTGCTTTCTTAAACAACCCAGGGCCAACTGTC
>NW_008428481.1:0-343 GCF_000622305.1 Nannospalax galili | reverse complement strand
AAACACAGTGCTCAGTGTCCCTCCACAATCCCTCAATGTGACATCTCAATGTTCCAATGTGACATCACAATGTTCCAATGTGCCAACACTAAGATCATATGTGCCCTTTTATTGTAACAATGTGCCATCACAATATTACTTATGACACCACAATGTTTCATTGTGCCTTCACAATGCTTATTGAGATGTCACAATGTGCCACTGTGTCATGACAGTGATCCACTGTGTCGACACCATGCTCAATATGCAAACATGATGCTCATTTTCCCCTTACAATCACGCAATATGACATTACAATGCTCTAATGTGTCATCACAATGCTCCGATGTGACATCACAGTGGT
>NW_008428480.1:0-343 GCF_000622305.1 Nannospalax galili | reverse complement strand
CAGTGGGCACAGAAAACAAAGTGGAAAGGCAGCCGACAGAGTGGAAAAGGGGTTAGGGACACGCTGTCAGAAAAGTGCTTGGTGCACAGGAATGAGGACCTGAGTTTGAGCTCAGCACACTCACCTAAAAAAGCTGAGCATCCCAGCACATGCCTGTAATCCTAGCCCTGAGGAAGCAGAGATCCCTAGAGCTCAGTGGCCGGCCAACCTAGCCAATTGGTGAGTTCCAGGTTCAGTAAGAAACCCTGTCTTAAAAGTGGAGAATTGTTGGAGAAAACACCCAACAGCAATATCTGGCCTCCACATGCACACACACGTGTACACACACACACACACACACACA
>NW_008428479.1:0-343 GCF_000622305.1 Nannospalax galili | reverse complement strand
AGACCCCAATTTTATCTGAAGGAATGTTGGCAACTGATTGCTGCTAGATGAGGAATTGCTGATTTTCCTAAAACAGGGGACTCTAGATAGGCTAACTAGACTCAGTGGATGGACTTACACTGGGGAATGGCTAGGGGTATTGACAACACAGTGGACAGTACCAGGAATGACAGAGCATATGAGCTCCAGTGGAGGGGGGAGACTATGGGAGGGTGCCATTTGGGATGTGGGTATAAAAATGAATTAGATTGTTTGGGGTGTTCTATATGAAATACATGCAAAAAAAATCAATAAATAAAAATTGAGTTATATTTGAGGAAGAAGCATAAAAATTTGCTTCATG
>NW_008428478.1:0-343 GCF_000622305.1 Nannospalax galili | reverse complement strand
AGTTCCCTCCCATTGAGAGGACTTTAAGTCCAATTAGATAGCTGTTGATTGTCCCCCGGATAACAGTGCCACTACTGCACCAATAGAGGCATTTTGTCACGCTGGTTGTTAGGGTTATTAGGCTTTAGGGCTGGGTTGGACCATTGATTGTTTTCCTCCTTTGGCAGTTGCATATCATCATCTAGCATTATTATAGCCAAACTTCAGTTAGAAGACTTCTAGGTCAGTTTCTCCTCCATTATTTCAAGTCCTGTACCCAAAGTATGTCCTGTCCTCAATAGTAGGGTCTTAGCTACTAGTTCTGGGAGATAACCAAGAGGTTTGGCAATATCCTGTGTTATTT
>NW_008428477.1:0-343 GCF_000622305.1 Nannospalax galili | reverse complement strand
GGTTGCATTGTAGATGTGTCACTTAGGCCTGGGCAATTCATAGACAATGTGAGTGTATGACCAGTTGTGGTACTTGGTAATAGACCCTACTGCTGAAGACAGAACATACTTCAGACACAGGATTTGGAGCCACAGAGCTGGAACTGACCTGAAAGCACTTCCCCTGAAGGCGAGCTCTCAGAGCTTTGACGAGCACTGTGAAGGTGCCAAGGAAAAACATCAGTCAATGGCCTAACACCAGCTTCAAGACCAAATAACCACATCAAAGACTGTCACAGCATATGACATTGGGGCAGTAGTGGCACTTTTATCTTGGGGACAATCAACAGCTACCTAATTGGAC
>NW_008428476.1:0-343 GCF_000622305.1 Nannospalax galili | reverse complement strand
GATAATGTTATCTTGGATAAGAGCTGGTGATGTATTTCTGTTTCAGTGTCCAGATATGGCAGGATGATTGGCATTCTCTGGTATGGAGGGCCAGAGAATGAATAATGGTAATGTCTTTCTTTTTTGACGCCCCGGTGTGGCAGACCAGCAGTTGTTATTATCTTTCTACATCTTTTGGATCCATTAATATTAAATATAAAAGGCCTTGATAAAAAATAAATCAAATATTCTAATGACATCAGAAAAATTGCATGCACTTTTAAAATTTGCTACTAGTTATTATACAAATGATAAGAGTTGTTAAAAATGAGATGTTGCTCCTGCCCTCAGGCCTCGCTTGGGG
>NW_008428475.1:0-343 GCF_000622305.1 Nannospalax galili | reverse complement strand
GTCACCTGCCCCCTCTGACGTGCACTTGGGCGTGTCACCTGCCCCCTCTGCTATAAAGAATGTCTTGTCACCTGCCACCTTTGATGTGCAGATGGTCATGTCACCTGGCCCCTCTGACGTGCTGAGGGTTGTGTCAGCTGTCCCCTCTGACATTCATATGGTCGTGTCACCTGCCCACTAAGCCACGCAGATGGTCGTGTCACCTGAGCCCTGTGACGTTCAGATGGTGGTGTCACATGCCCCAATTAAGTGCAGATTGTGGTGTCCCATGCCCCCACTCATGTGCAGATGGTTTTGTCAACTGCCCCCTCTGATGTGCTGATGGTCATGTCACCTGCCCCCT
>NW_008428474.1:0-343 GCF_000622305.1 Nannospalax galili | reverse complement strand
CCTGGGGCTCTTTGTATAATTGTTCCAGAACCTAGGACTTTGGAAGTTATGCTTATGATTGGCACACACACACACACGCACACACGCGCGCACACACACACACGCACACACACACGCGCGCACACACACGCGCGCACACACGCACACACGCGCACACACGCACACACACGCACACGCGCGCACGCACACACACACACGCACGCACACGCACACACACACGCACACACGCGCGCACACACACACGCACACGCACACACGCGCACGCACACACACGCACACACGCGCGCACACACACACACGCACACACACAGATTGAGATTCTTCAGGTAGGATTTCCCTGAGA
>NW_008428473.1:0-343 GCF_000622305.1 Nannospalax galili | reverse complement strand
CAAGCCTAAAACTCTGGAGCATAATGTCAGCATACCCAAACCCAGGTGCCAGGGTTCACAGTTGTACCAGACAAGTAATAGGGCTCTGCTGTCTCTGCAAGGTCCTCCTTCACATGCTTGTGAATCTCAGGGAGAGTGGACTGAAATGCCTGCAATGACTTAAGGAGATTGAGATTAGTTCCTTCAGAAATCCATTCTAACCCTAGTTTAGGAATTAATGGGGGAGGTCTTCCATACATAATTTCAAAGAGAGTGGAGCCTTTTTCAAAAATTTATTATTTTTATTTTACGTGTATGAGTGTTGCCTGCATGTATGTGAGTGCGCCTGTGTCATGAAATGCCA
>NW_008428472.1:0-343 GCF_000622305.1 Nannospalax galili | reverse complement strand
CTGCACACCCGTGAAGTCCACGGGCAGGAGGCAAGACGGATACAGCAATAGGACCAGCCATGGTGGTCTCTCACCTGGCAACTACATATCAGGTGCCTACTATAAATCACCATTCCAGCTCCCCACAGGTATGGTCCTGTGGGAGAAACCCAGGCACAAACATAGAATCCTAATAGAGCCAGTGATGAAACAGAACAAAGCCAGAGACCAGGGATTCCCAGAGTAGACAGGCAAAGTGGAATTAGTAAAGTGAAAGGCATGGAGGTAGTTCTGTAAGGAAGCAGCTGTGGCCACCTCGACCGGTGTCTTCCACCTTGAAACTGTGCAGATGAGACTCTAGGCC
>NW_008428471.1:0-343 GCF_000622305.1 Nannospalax galili | reverse complement strand
GTGTTTTCCTTGCATATACGTAGGTGCATTCATCCCCACAAAGCCTGCTGAAGTCGTGGCCAGAAACTGGAGTTATGCATAGTTGTGAGTTTCAGTGTGGGTGCTCAGGACCTTACTCAGGTCCTCTGCAAGACCAGTAATTCCTTTGCTTGTAACTTCTCGGCAGCCTGTGCTCTCAACAGCTGAGCTGTTTTCCAGCCCCCATATGTATATTTTATTAGCTCATTTAATGCATCATTTCAAATATGTGTTAATATGTGATAAGCATAAGTAATGAACACATGTATTTAACATACTAATTAGAACAGTAATGTATAAAAAGCAATTTAATCAATGGGAATTT
>NW_008428470.1:0-343 GCF_000622305.1 Nannospalax galili | reverse complement strand
TGGCTGTACATATTTTCATACAGATGCTAAAATATGTCTTTTCAGTGTGTTCATGCACGTCATTAAAAACGAGGCACAGTAGCAGATTAAAAAACAAAGAAACCTCCACAGAACTGTGGAAATAGATAGCAGGCCCCAATCTTAGTCAAAGAATTAATGACAGCTGATAACTGCTGGGTGAGGAAGAGCTGATCTTAAAAGGAGGGCCTCTAGATAGGCTGACAGTGGATAGACAGTGGATAGGGCCTCTAGATAGACCGCAGTGGATGAACTTACACTGAGGGACATCTGTGGACACTAACTTGACATGACAAGCCTTAACACAAATGACAGAATGTATGAA
>NW_008428469.1:0-343 GCF_000622305.1 Nannospalax galili | reverse complement strand
CTGCTGAGACATCTCTCTCTAGCCCCAGAAGTCACTTTTAATCACTTTCCCTCTTGACCTCACCAACTGGTAAGGTACCTCAGTTAGAGAAGGTAGCTCTAGGGGTAAAGATGTGAGCCCCCAGTTTACTGCTCCCACTGCCTTCTACCATGCCTCTCCACCTTGATGGACTGTAATCCCACCTGGATTTGTAAGCCCAATAAACAACTTCTATAAACTGCCTTGGTCATGGTGTTTTATCACAGCAATAGAATAGGACATTTATTTTAAAGGGCCCAGCATTACAAGGCTTTCTAATTGAAACCTGTCTCTGATGAAGTGTTAAGTTAGATTTGGGTTTTTT
>NW_008428468.1:0-343 GCF_000622305.1 Nannospalax galili | reverse complement strand
TCGGGTTTCTTTCTAACAAGTCTTGTTTCTATTTACAGGTCAGATGAACAGATTCAATCAGATGCTGAATCAGATTCCAAATGATTACCATTCAAGTTGCAACCAGCCTGGCCCACCGGGTCCCCCAGGACCCCCTGGCAGCGCTGGAGCCAGAGGAGAACCAGGGCCTGGGGGGCGACCAGGCTTCCCTGGCACACCGGGGATGCAGGGACCCCCTGGTGAATGAGGTGGGCCTTTCTGACCTTTACACAGAGATAAAGGAAGGACTTACAAGTGTAGGAACTGGGTCAGATTGAAAGCATCTGGAAGCCAGAAATTGGCAAACCACGTTAAATCTTATTTG
>NW_008428467.1:0-343 GCF_000622305.1 Nannospalax galili | reverse complement strand
GATAAAGTAGGCGATACATTGAAACTCTGAGGGACAGGAAAGGACTTTCTGAACACAATTCTGACAGGACAGGTAATAGTACCAACACTCCACAAAGAGGATCTCATGAAATCAAAAAGCTTCTGTACAGCAGCGGACACCATCATAGTAAAGAGACAAACTACAGAATGGAATAAAATCTTTATCAACTATACATTTGATAGACGTCTCTGAGAACTCAAACATTAAAAAAATGAAAAGTTTGAGCAAAGAAATAAAAGTTCTTAGATAAACCTTAACTAGATATATATTGTGTTCCTTAAACTAGTTGACTAAACTACAACCTTAGAAATTTTAAGATTAT
>NW_008428466.1:0-343 GCF_000622305.1 Nannospalax galili | reverse complement strand
CAGGCCAATTGGAATTCAGGTACTGCTTGAACAAGTTTGCATTCATTGAACACCTGAGTCATTCTAAGGATGCACTTTGGGGAAGTGCAAGCCAGTGTCCACCTAAGAAAGTTTAACAGCATCATCTTCATAAGAGAGCAAAGAACAGGAGCAATCCAGACCTCCTTTCACATGAGAATGGGTAATTATAAAGTTCAAAAACTGGTAGGCTGAGGCAGGAGGATCATGAGTTTGAGGTTACCCTGGGCAACATGACAAGACTTTGTCAATAAATTAAGAGAAGTTAAGAAACAAGCTGACTTTTCAGTGCAAACTATGAAAGCCAGAAGAGCCTGGACCAAAG
>NW_008428465.1:0-343 GCF_000622305.1 Nannospalax galili | reverse complement strand
GCAGGGATGGAGGACTGGTTTGCCAAAGGGAGCCAAGATTCTCTGGCGAACCATTTGGGGAATTGGGGGGCAGCAGGCCATCCTCAATATTCAAAGTTACTGAGAGCCTCCTTCCCGTGTCTTTCTGCTTTGAAGTGCGGAAGGGGAAAATCCCTAGTTCCATGGCTCCTGAGCCGTGGGATGGGGTCAGCCTAGCGGAAAAGTGAACAGCCGCATGAGGAAGCCAGGCTGGGTGTCCAAGCGGCTGGGAGGCCACAGGCCAGGCAGGAGGCCTTTGACCTATACAGGAATCATGGGACACACCACTGCACACCTATACAGGTAAAATTCCAGGCAGGAGGTT
>NW_008428464.1:0-334 GCF_000622305.1 Nannospalax galili | reverse complement strand
ACATGACAGGAGAGGACTGGGGGGACCACTGGGAGGTAGGGTCTGGACATGCCAGAGATGCTGCACCTGTGAACTGTCCAGGGTGAGGTTGCTTAAACCAAACCTGCATAATGACACCACCATGCCAAAAAGGATGGAAAAAAGTCCCATTCCTAGGTGAAGAGCTTTAGGTACTCAATAGCTGCCGGGAGAGAGAATCCGTTTTCTTCAGGGATGAGCCTCCTGATAGGTTACCTAATCCTAAGTGGTCAGCCCTGGACACATGTACATATGAGCAACACTAAATGGACTCGGTGGTGTGTGTGTGTGTGTGTGTGTGTGTGTGTGTGTGTGT
>NW_008428463.1:0-343 GCF_000622305.1 Nannospalax galili | reverse complement strand
CAGCCCCTACCAATCAAGACTTTCCCTGTACACAGGATATGGGGACATCCAGTTATTTTAAAAAGACGCTTGGTGGGCGTGGGTTTCTGTGGAGTGCCCCAATAAAAACTCTTGCCTAGTATTGTTTGGGGCTAGATTCCATCTTTGGCTCATGGAGTCTGTGCCTGGCTAGCTGCCATTTGGTTATTGTTGTTTTTTTACTTTAAATTCTTGAATAAAATTTTTATATAACCTTTTTGTGTGTCTGTGGGAATTATTCTTGATTTTTGAACCCTGACTTTGTGGGTGCTTGTCTGGGATTCGAGAATAGAGACCCCAGACCCATGGAAGTGCCACCAGAGCC
>NW_008428462.1:0-343 GCF_000622305.1 Nannospalax galili | reverse complement strand
AGGAAGTGGAGTGCTCAGTAAGGCTAAGCAGCTCACACAGGCCAGTCAGTGAGTGGTGGAGTTGGAATCTAACCTTAGGCACCAGGCTCCAGAGGACTCTCTCAACTATGTTTTACTATGACACCAGCCAGCAGGTCTCCCTAGTAACATCTGGCCTCACAGAGCATTTTCCATGTGACATCATGTACCTCAAATGTATTTTTGGTCACACCAGCAAGTCCATAGTACATCATGCCTCCAGTTCTGGAACTAACACAGATTTCTCCGATTTCATCTGTCTTGCAGAGCTGAGGAGGTCCATCTGGTTTCACAATGCACATCATGCCTAATGCACAGAAAATAC
>NW_008428461.1:0-343 GCF_000622305.1 Nannospalax galili | reverse complement strand
GAGGGTTAGTTTGTCAGCTTGGTACAGCCTAGAATCGCCTGGAAGAGAGTCTCAAGGAGGGATGTAAGCATTTGGTTGGCCTGTGGGCAAGCCTGTGGGGGACTGTCTTAAGTTAATTGCCATTTGAGACCCAGCCCCTGTGGGTGGCCCCGTTCCCTAGGCTGAGGGTCCTGAACTGGACACAAGTGGAGCGATTAAACTGAGCACAAGCAAGTGAGCAAGTGAGATGTGTGCACTGATCGCCCTCTGCTCTCGACTGTGGATGTGAGCAGGTGCTTCAAGCTCCTGCCACTGAGACTTTCCTCTGGGATGGACTGTGACTGGAGCTGTGACTTGAAATAAA
>NW_008428460.1:0-343 GCF_000622305.1 Nannospalax galili | reverse complement strand
ACATAGGTTTTGCCCTCACTGCAAAAAGGGAGGAATTAAAAATAGTGCCCTTGGAATGACACTGCCTCATGCCCCTGGGAAACTAATTTCACCCTATGGGATCTGAAGGGGCAGGGGCTATGCTTCATATCCAAAGTGTATCCTTTGATGACTTCTCCTTACTTCGGGGTTTGTAATCAGTCCTATACTTTACCCAGGGACATCTGGTCTATAGGAGACACCCAACTGCTTGCTGACCCCCACTCCACTTGGTTTGCTTGCTCCTCTGGCCAACCCCCTTGTTTGCACCCCCAGTATTTCAAAGGGAGACAGGAATTTTGTGAACTGGTACATGTCATGCCCA
>NW_008428459.1:0-343 GCF_000622305.1 Nannospalax galili | reverse complement strand
CCTACAGTCTTGTTTTAAAATTGATTATCCCATATGAATTAGGGATTTTGTCACTCAGTGTGAAGACTGAAATTAAGACTCCGTAGAGTGCCTGAGATCTGCAAGACTGAAATTCTCTGTTACTGTTTTCTAGACATTTTTATTGAGCCTTTCCTAATTTTTTTGTCTGCAGTCTGTTGCAGGTACCTCTAATTGAGTGCAGAACCTGAATAAAATCTCTTACATTGGAAACATTGCTGTGGCTGTTCATTTGCTACCGTTTTCTTTGAACACATTTTAACAGCAACATATGCAAGTATTCAGTTCTACTCACTAATTTCAAAGCTGGAACAGCTCTCAAATT
>NW_008428458.1:0-343 GCF_000622305.1 Nannospalax galili | reverse complement strand
ATCCCCAGCACCTACATGGTGGCTAACAAACCACCTGTAACTCCAGTTCCAGGGGTTCCGACGCCCTCTTCTGACCTCCATGGACATGGCACAACATGGGTGCATTTACACACATGAAGGTAACACACTTATACACATAAAATAAATAAAAATAATAAATAAAATATTAAAATTATTTTCTCCATACTATTGAGGTTAATTTTGCACTATTGTTGATTTGTGAGTGTCATCTACATACCAAGGTGGGCATCAAACAGACATCTGACATGCTTATTTTTAAGTAAAGGACCTCTATGTTCATCTAATGAATGACAGGGTCTCAGACAGGAGCGGCAGCCAGAGC
>NW_008428457.1:0-343 GCF_000622305.1 Nannospalax galili | reverse complement strand
TAAGATCAGGGTGGAGCCAAGATTGTACTTTCCCAATTGAAGCCATTTTGAATAAAATTATGGATGGAGCTGGACTTCAAGAGATAGTTCCAGAAACAGTGTTCCAGAGACAATTCCATCAGCACATTTCCAGGAGATAGACTGTTCCTAAAGATACCTAGGGGAACAAGTGT
The DNA here is from genome assembly GCF_000622305.1 of Nannospalax galili. NCBI lineage: Eukaryota > Metazoa > Chordata > Mammalia > Rodentia > Spalacidae > Nannospalax > Nannospalax galili. The sequence continues at coordinate 170 of NW_008428457.1, read as the reverse complement.
CCTTGGAGTTCCTGATGACTCAAAAAATAAATTTAAGTGTCAAGTTTTTATTTGTTCAGGTAATTATAATATTGACATAGTAATGACAAAACTGACAAGGTTCAGGGATCATTGTGGAAAAGTCAGTGGAAAGATTTTAAGAACCCAAAGTGGTAGATAACCATGAGGAA
>NW_008428456.1:0-343 GCF_000622305.1 Nannospalax galili | reverse complement strand
ATGTCTGGCTCAAAGGTGTACAGAGAACACTACAGCTATGATTAAAGGGACCGAACTACATCCCAAATAGCACTGACCTTGGCGGTGTGGTCCACATGATGCTGTTTTCAGTCATAAAAAATTCAAGATTTAGGAGGTCATAGATGCTCCGAAACCCCTTGTAGGTGGGCAATGTGTAGAAGGGTCAGATTGTTACAAGCAAGCCCTGAAAGACTTTATTTATGGCATTTTATTCATTTATTTATTTTTGACTGGTTTATTTTACAACTACAACCTCAAAAATTTGAAACTATGCAATTTTTACTGATTCTCTGTATTTAGAAAAAGGATGTGGACTCCCACA
>NW_008428455.1:0-343 GCF_000622305.1 Nannospalax galili | reverse complement strand
CTATACTAATCTTGTCAGAGGGACTTAAAGGACAATTTTTGCCCCTTGCCTTCCAAGGTCGACTAAATTCCAGGGGACTATAGAACACCTCTCAAAATGTCCTGTAACTATGGTGAGTCACCTGTCCTCCTGTTCATGAAGACCCCAAGAGATGGACTTGAACCAGTATCCAGTCTACAAAGAAGAGGTTCAACTCAGAGGAAACATTTTCTCTAAGCTTCCAAGTGAAGCCAGTCACGGTTGAGCAGGACTTTTGACTTATCTTCACATAGACGGAGTTGGTAAAAGACATGAGCCAGGAGTTCCTCCCAAGCCCATGTGACCCCTGAGGAACAGATCCTCA
>NW_008428454.1:0-343 GCF_000622305.1 Nannospalax galili | reverse complement strand
GTGCTTTACCCACAGTGGCTCAAGGTGACACCCTTGAGTGTGTCCCCTGGGAACCAACCTTCTGGGCTTACTCCCAGAACTCAGGAGAGACTTAAATGCACCAGCTTTGATACTGTATTTACAGTGGCGTTGATGGGATTTCAAGTGGACATGCTTGCTAGGGTTACAAACGTGGTAGGTCAGGGAATAATAACTCCATTCCCACCATAGGAGTATTTCACAAGTTTATGGCTAAGACAGGTGTATTGATTATTTCGCTAATTGGCATTTCAAAGGGCGGTAATAAAACACAGCACCACCGGATCAGAACTTCCTCTCTGCCCTGACCACGGTCTCTCAATCT
>NW_008428453.1:0-343 GCF_000622305.1 Nannospalax galili | reverse complement strand
CCCCCCCATGGGTGCTAGGAACTGAATTTGAGTCCTGTAGAAGAGCAACAGTGCTCTTCACCACTGAGCCATTCTCCCTCCCCCCTGCCCATGTCTTTCTCAACTCACACAGAAAGCATGATGCAAAGAATACTGCAAATAATTGAAAATTTAAGGAGCAATAAAATTTGGCCCTCAGAGTCAGGCATGATGGCACACTCTTTTAATTCCAGCACTCAGGGGGCAGAGGCAGGTGAATCTCTGTGAGACTGAGGCCAGCCTGTTCTACACAGCAAGTTCCAGGCCCACTGTGGCTACAGGGAGAAGCTGTCTCAAAACCAACCAACCAACCAAAAACAAAAAC
>NW_008428452.1:0-342 GCF_000622305.1 Nannospalax galili | reverse complement strand
CTGGTATGGTTGCATGGGGACGATTACACTACTTTCGTAACATAGTGAAAAGGTAAGTGAGGCGTGGTGGTACACTCAAGTAAATCTTAGCAGTTAGGCGGCTGAGGCAGGAGTGTCACAAGTTTGAGGCCAACCTAGGCAATTTAGCAAAACACTGTCTCTAAGAAAACTAAATAAAGAGCCTGGGAGATGGTTCAGTGATTAAAGGTGCCTGCCACCAAACCTGACAACCTTGAGTTTGATCCCCAGGGCTCACATGCTAAAAGGAAAGGACCAACTCCTGTAAGTTGTCCTCTGGTCTCCACACACACAACACACACACACACACACACACACACACAC
>NW_008428451.1:0-343 GCF_000622305.1 Nannospalax galili | reverse complement strand
AACTTCTTTTACAATTCTCTTTCTCACAGATGCAATTACTGGAGTGATATTTGGTCAGGAGGATGTGCCCAGATTCTATTTTAAGGCTATTTCTCTCTCCTTATAGAAAAGTGGATAGTGATTGTTAACCACCCTGGCAGTGTAGCCTCCAGCCCACAGGTGAACACTCCCTGTTGGCTCCTTTGTCTTAAGCACATGGCTTGGTCCTGCAGTCCCTACTCACTTGTGCCCTCAATTCGCTGCCTCCCTGGGGGCTGGGTGACTTTGGTGACAAAAAGTGACCCCTTTGAGCGCTGTATAGGGCTGCTTAGGGTTTGTCTCCTTTTTTGTGTTGCCCAGGCTT
>NW_008428450.1:0-343 GCF_000622305.1 Nannospalax galili | reverse complement strand
GTCGCGCCGAGGCTGCGGGGCCAAAGCTGACCCGCCCCGCTCGCCCTGCCCCGCCCCGGGCCTCCCCGCCTCCTCGGCAGCCCTCCCGCTGCCGGCGCGCGCCTTCCGCGCTCCCTTGCTTCCCTCCCGCCCGAGGCGGGCGCCAGGCCGGCCCGATGCCCGAGCCCGGCCCCAGGATGAACGGCTTCTCGCTGGGCGAGCTGTGCTGGCTCTTCTGCTGCCCGCCCTGCCCGAGCCGCATCGCCGCCAAGCTGGCCTTCCTGCCGCCAGAACCCACCTACACGGTGCTGGCGCCCGAGCAGCGCGCGCCTGCCGCCGCCGCGACCCCGGCCCCGGCCCCGGC
>NW_008428449.1:0-343 GCF_000622305.1 Nannospalax galili | reverse complement strand
ATGTCTGCTGGGAGCCAGAATCCACCAGGTGTGGAGGTAGCTGAGGGCCTGCATGCCCTATTTGGGGCCTGAATACAGTGAGTTCAGAATTCCGTGATGTCATATAAGTGTACCTGCTATGGTAACGAAAGGCTTAGACAGAGGGCCTCAGAGGGACCCTGGCGTGGGCAGGGACATTTTGGCACTGGTGAGCATTGCCTGTATCCCATATTCTTGGACCTGATTTACAACTAAACTAGTGTGATGTAGTTGGATGTAAGGACCTGGATGGAGATGACCGTGGAGGCCACAGTCTGGCCCTTCAGGTACCTCTCATCTACTTACATGGCAGAGTCACTGTCAG
>NW_008428448.1:0-343 GCF_000622305.1 Nannospalax galili | reverse complement strand
AAAGTGGTTTAGGTGAAAGAAAACTTATCAAAAAGGAAAAAGAAATAATGTGGACAAGGTCTGAGAGATACAGAATCAGAAATGACAAGTCATTCTGAGTGTGTGAATCAGAGTAATCCAGACAGGCAGGAAGTAGACCGAACTCTACACTTGCCTCAAGCCTGTTCTTAAGCTTGCAATGAATATAGAACATTCATGTGGAATTCTAGTGCCATCTAGCACCGAAAAAGGTAATGGCATGTTTGCATCTGGAGCTTCCGGAAGTGTAATAAGGGGAACACACAAATGCACTTTGAACTTGCGTTTCCCAGAGATCATTCCCAGTGCTCTAAGGAACAGGACT
>NW_008428447.1:0-343 GCF_000622305.1 Nannospalax galili | reverse complement strand
AATGAAATATCTCAGTTTTGTCAAATTCTTTGTGTCATTTTGAAATCACTCAGATTTTCTTCTCTAGAAACTAAGCTGACATGGCTCTTGCAATATGTTGTATTTAAATATGAAACCTCACCAACTTCATTTACACATTTCTCAAAATCAAAATGCTGTCACACTCTGAATTCCTCCCTCTCTGGTATCACCCTTTCTTTGCCACATCATTCCACCAAAGGATGGAGGGAAAAGAAAGAAAGGGTCTCTCTGTTTTACCCTGCTTGCCCCAGAGAGTACCAACTTTGCTGATGGAGAAATCAGTACTTGTCAGACTCCAGCATCATGCAGAGCCCCAGCTAGA
>NW_008428446.1:0-343 GCF_000622305.1 Nannospalax galili | reverse complement strand
GCCCAGTTGAATGACTTAGGTTCTATTTTCATATTACTATTAGTCAGAAGACAAGATTCTTCCTTGAGGTGTACATATAGTCACAGCACCATATCTCATGTTATCAGAATACACGTAGAAAGCTGTTTTAAAAGGCTCTGAGAGACTGTCTTCACAAGATCAACGAAGCCTGTGCTATGTCCTCATACAAACACATAGTCCTATGAGCTGAACACAGTGCGTGCCTGAATTAGCTTTGGTGTGCTATACATGGTAAAACCCATGGTGACAGGGAGCTCTCTCCCTTCTACTTTTCCCAATGGACACATGTCCACAGCTGACAAGAGTTCTCTGACTTCTGGGA
>NW_008428445.1:0-343 GCF_000622305.1 Nannospalax galili | reverse complement strand
AAAAATGACTCAGTGGCTCATACTTGTAATGCCAGCACTTTGGAAACTGAGGCAGGAGGATCTCCCTGAGTTCAAGGTAAGCTTGGTCTACACAGCTCCAGGCCAGTCTAAGCCAAGACCTTAGTCCCAAAACACAATAGACTGGGAATGTAGCTCACTTGACAGAGTGCTTGCCTAGTATGTATGAAGACTTGTTTTCAGTCCCTGGCACCACATAAACCAAGCGTGGCGGTATGTACCTGCGGTCCTAGCACTTCTGAGGTGGAGGCAGGAGGATCAAAAGTTCAACACCTAAGCCAGGTGTGGTGGCGCATGCCTTTAATCCCAGCACTCAGGAGGCAGA
>NW_008428444.1:0-343 GCF_000622305.1 Nannospalax galili | reverse complement strand
ATCAACAGTGGAAGAGAAACTCCTGGCCTGAAACCCAATCTGAATCCTCCCGGGTTCTCTGCTGTCTGGGTGGGTGCCTGAGGTTTTGATAGGGAGTCTAAGTCTCAGCTAACTGGAACTGAGGGGGGACTGGTGGTTGGGAGAGGATAGAAGGAGAGAAAAAAGTGTTTGACACAATGGGAGTTGATGTGTGTCAAGAGTCAGCAATAGCCACAGAAGAGGAACAAGGACGCTGGATCTTCTCTGGCTTGCAGAGTGTCCTGCTGGTCTTACAGCCATGCTGCCCTAATTTATTTCTGAAGCCCTTGTAAATTTGTATGGATAGTGAATTATTTGCCTTAAT
>NW_008428443.1:0-343 GCF_000622305.1 Nannospalax galili | reverse complement strand
TCCTTCAATGCAGTATGACACTCATGTACCAAGATCCACTATTTCTACTCTCAAGTATAACTCTTGCAAACTGCGACACATGTAGCCTAGCGAAAGGTACATATAGTCATAGTAGCATTGTACAGATCCAAAATCTGATACCACAACAAACACCTATCAGTAAAAAGGCAGATTAATGTTCTGTAAGATATGCATATAGTAGCATACTGTATTTGAACTGAAAGTTAATAACTTAGAAAAACATCAATCAACATGGATCATCCTGTGGAGGATAACACTATGTGAAACAGTACAAATGCAAATGTTTCACACAACTTGGCAACAACTTTAAAAATTAAAAACT
>NW_008428442.1:0-343 GCF_000622305.1 Nannospalax galili | reverse complement strand
CTTCCTTCCATTTGTCTTTATAGTAGAAGAAACACCACTGAGATAGATCAGGGGCCACAGCCTAAAGATGACTAATGGGGGGGCCAAAGAAGCCAGTATTTCACCATGATACAAGAGATATCACCCTACATCTGTCACTCTCCCCAGGGCTCAGGGATCTTAGCGGAAGATGAAAGGAAATATTGTAAGAGTGGAGGAAAGGTTTGGAGTGTCTACCAATTGGCTAGTTCCTCCAAGGGGTGGGGCCTGTCACAGAGTGTGGACTATGGGGGCTGCTGGGAGCCATCTTAGAACAGAGGCAGTGAGCCATGGGGAAGCACATAGTGTGGGGAAAGTGCAGCCA
>NW_008428441.1:0-343 GCF_000622305.1 Nannospalax galili | reverse complement strand
ACACATACGATCTACTAGGAAGTATGTTATGGAAGAGAATACTTAGATTTTTATACATCCTTAAATACCTAACATGCAGATAATGATGAGATGTCATTTTCAATTGAAAAATCATCAACATTTACATTTAACTGTCTTTTGCTTCACTATATGTAATATGCTTGTCTGTGCTTTCATTCTGGTACACCAAATTCTTACAGTCCATTTATTTGTGCGACATTAGAATTCTGAACAAGGACAGAGTGGGATGACAGCACAGTTTCAAGAATATTTTTCTGTGAGAACATGAATACTTTAGTCTGAATCACAAACATCAACATAAAAATCTAAACAAGTTTGTATA
>NW_008428440.1:0-340 GCF_000622305.1 Nannospalax galili | reverse complement strand
GATATTTAGTCTATAAAGAAACCCAGAATTAGTTTATATAAATAAACAAATCCTTCATGGCCAACAAGAAAGCAACTTGTGCCTGGTGTGGTGGCACACACCTTTGGTCCCAGCACTCGGAAGGCAGGGGAGTCTGTGAGTTCAAGGCCAGCCTGGTCTACATAGTGAGTTCCAGGCAGGTGGTGCTACAGGGAGACCTTGTCTCAAAAAGACTGAAAAATTTACAAATTAAAAATTAAAAAAAGAAAATTTGTTATATGAGGAAATTTTTCCCCCTCATGAATTTTTGTCAGTGTAAAAAATGCCAGGCATGGTGGTGCACACCTTTAATCCCAGCACT
>NW_008428439.1:0-343 GCF_000622305.1 Nannospalax galili | reverse complement strand
CTGCCCACAGGAGAGGCCTTGGCTAGGATGAGATTAAAAGTCATAGGAAATCACAGGCAAGAGGATCACCCCTCAGAGTTGCGGAGACCAATGGGAGGCCCTCAGGGAATATCCATCCCATACCCATTAGTAGAATCTAAACATTTCCATGTGGGCAGCAGAAGGTTCTCCAAGAGGCCACAGGGAAGATGTGGGACAGTGAACAGCAACAACCTCTCCATGGTCAGTTTCTGCCCTCACCTTCCGCTTGTTCTCTTTCCTATAACGCGTTGTGGGAAATAGCCCCTCAAACAAAGGGCCCATCCCAATAGCTGGTGAGTGTCAGGGGCTTCTGTCCTCAGTT
>NW_008428438.1:0-343 GCF_000622305.1 Nannospalax galili | reverse complement strand
AAATGAAAACCAACCAAACAAAGGAATATGGAGTAATTCTTCATTAATTGAGTAGCATTACAGGGTGTTAAACTATTTCCTACTTTATATTTTAAGCAAAATTGTTGATAATGAATCTTTTTCAATAAATGTGTATCTGTAAGGGAAAGGAGCTATACAGTTTTAAAAATAGTACTGATGTTCCCAAATAGGAATATTGCTTATAGTAGGAATAACGTCTCTTAGGAGTCATTTGTGCAGGAGGACAGTGTGGTAAAATATAAGCCCTATGGGGCAATGTAGTTAAACATAAGGCTTGGTCAGACAGAAGGCAGTATCTCAACTTAGAAATCTTCTATGTAAG
>NW_008428437.1:0-343 GCF_000622305.1 Nannospalax galili | reverse complement strand
AAAGAGTTTAAAAATTGGAAGAATATAAAGTAGATAAAACTTTATGATCATTCTTCGAATCAAGTAGCATTCATTGATGTCTTACATTCCTATAAATTACTATGACAACTATATTTTCTTTGATTATTTTTAAATTTTTGAAGTGCCACATCCTTAAAATTTACAGAAATGTAATTATTCATAGGTTGAAAAACATTTGTAGTAAGAAATATTCGAGCCAGGTATGATGACAAACACCTTTAATCCCAGCACTCAGGAGGCAGAAAAAGGAGGATCCCTGTGAGATGGAAGCCAGCCTTGTCTACATATTGAGTTTCAAACCAGCTTTGGCCACAGGGGTGCC
>NW_008428436.1:0-343 GCF_000622305.1 Nannospalax galili | reverse complement strand
GAGAAGCAAGCAAAGCACACTGGGAAAAAGGGGTGGAGGCACCCCCATACAGAGCACAGGCAAACGCCCATGGAGAGAAGACTGGGGGTGGGAGACAATTGGCTTATGCACTTCAAATATGGAAAAGAAAAAGCCTATAAGAATCTGTGTTTTTATAAATTACCCCCTCCCAAATGCCATATAAACTATGAAAGACCCAAATAGGATGCCTTATATCAGTTTGTCAGTCTGAGGACCCAGAGACCCTGAGTGTGGGGGTGGGTCTCCCAGCAAAATGGGAAAAAATTAGTGAAACAGGAGATTAGGGTTGACAGAGCTCATGCAGTCTGGGCGTGCAAGAGCA
>NW_008428435.1:0-343 GCF_000622305.1 Nannospalax galili | reverse complement strand
GGACACTAAATGGCTTCTGGGTACTATTAATACCCTAAATTTTTTGTTTGTGTTTTGAGACAGGATCTAACTATAACCTCAGGTGCCCTGGAACTTACTATGTAGACCAGGTTGGCCTCAGTCTCACAGAGATCTTCTTGCTTATGCTTCCCACATGTTAAGATTAAAGGCATATGCTACTACATCCAACCAAAACTCTATTTTTTAATTTGGGTGCTTATTATAGGAATATGTTAATTTTATAAAAATTAAAATATGCATATATTTGTATATGACATGTATATATACACATATATTATTGCAGCATATTCCTTTAAAGTTTGATATTAATAATGATTATATG
>NW_008428434.1:0-343 GCF_000622305.1 Nannospalax galili | reverse complement strand
GCCCAACATAGAATGTGTCAACTTTCGTTCATACTGATTCCTTTCACCCCAATGTCAGCTGTGTGCATTGAACTTTAACCCCTTTGTAAAAGCCTAGGTGTGCTTTCTTTATAATTTTCTGTTATTTGAGACTCTCATACATGCCTTTAATGTGTTTTGGTACCCATGCCCTACGCCCTTCCCGCAAACCCTCCCTAACCCCTTACCACTTTTCCCTGCTCAATCCACGAGTTCGTTTTTTTAACCCACTGAGTCCACTTAGCACTGCCTGTCAGAGCATGGATGCAGGACCAGTGCTGGGGCATGGCCAGCCTCTCAAGGGCCACACCCCTCAAGTAAGGGG
>NW_008428433.1:0-343 GCF_000622305.1 Nannospalax galili | reverse complement strand
CCCTCTTCTGACCTCTGCAGCACTTCACAACACGAGTGCACTCACATGTAGGCAATACATTCATATACATAAAATAAAAATAATAAAAACATTTTTTTAATTCTTTTTTTTGAGACAGGGTCTCATTCCTACATCCCAGGCTGGCCTCAAACTCACTATGTAGCTGAGAATGGCCCTGAATTCCTTAGCTTCTAGCCTCTACTTCCCAAGTGCTGGGATTACAGGTGTGTGCCATCACACCTGTTTTTGGAGGTGCATCTTTAATCTTACAAACTGGAGGAGCGTTGTTGAAACATATTTTTACAAATTTATACTATAGTCTTGCTATAAATCAAAATCAATG
>NW_008428432.1:0-343 GCF_000622305.1 Nannospalax galili | reverse complement strand
CCCCAATAAGCTAAAACTTTTAATCTAAACATTTCTAATTGAAAATAAAAGCTCATTACAACTGTGTTCCTAGGAAAAGTAGAAAATAGTTTTAAATGAGTAAAAATAAAATACAACACATCAGAACATGCCAAATGTACCTAAGATTGTACTAAGGGGAAATCTACAGCATTAAACTTATAATAGGAAGAAAATTGCCAAGTTAACAACTAGCCTTCGAATTAAGAAACAACAAAAATAAAAGTAAATAATTCTAAAACAAACAGAAGAAAGTCCTAGTGAAATTAATGAAACAAAAACAGAAAAATCAATGAAACGGATAGTTGATTTTTTGAAGAAATCA
>NW_008428431.1:0-343 GCF_000622305.1 Nannospalax galili | reverse complement strand
GAGTCTTTCTGGTGTACCATCCATTGTAACAGGAAATCTCATTTCAAGAGTGATTGCAACTGATAGTAGCAGTGATTTATTAGACACAAAATAAAATGTTGAAAGGAAATTTGAGAGGCACATTACATCCACCTAACATAACAGCAATTGCTTACCTATGCGCTCTCCTTTCACAAGTTATTTTTTTCTGAGTTTATAATAGCAGACACAAATTTTCTCCTGTGTAGTGGGCTGTAATCCCAATCTGGAAGCTATTTTTGTATTTAAACAGTACTTGTGCCACTACTGCATTAGGGGCATATTCTGCCTGTCCTTTTGGTACTGGAGCACACAGGATTTATAG
>NW_008428430.1:0-343 GCF_000622305.1 Nannospalax galili | reverse complement strand
TTTTTTATCTCACCATGATCAGCACAACTAAGATCAAGAAAACAACTGCCAACAAATGCGGTTAAGGACGTGGAAAAGGGAAACCCTCATTCACTGCTGGTGGGATTGCAAACTGATGCAACCACTATGGCAAACCATGTGGAGAACTTTCAAAAAAGCTTAAAGTAGATCTACCATATAACCCAGCCATACCACTCCTTGGTATAGGCCCAAAGAACTCAGTACCCTGCCACAGAGATGCTTGTTTGACCATGTTCGCTATGGCTTCATTCATAATGCTAGGAAGTGGAAGCAACCTAGATGTCCATCAGCTGATGAATGGATAATGAAAATGTGGTACATT
>NW_008428429.1:0-343 GCF_000622305.1 Nannospalax galili | reverse complement strand
TGTCCCCTCCCAGTTAGTGTGGCATTCTCTAAATTGGTTCAGAGAGTGCAGCCACTGGCCACCAAATAGATTCGGCTGATTCGGACCTTTTTGAATCTGAGTGGTTTATTTCCCCAGTTATGTCGAACTCTGTGACATTTGCTTACAGCAATCAATAGATTTTCTAGCCCAAACTTTCAACATCTTCCACATCCCTCCAAACACACAGGTAGTTAGGATATTTAGAGCTAGCAGCCCACACTCTGGCACTGAATTCTGTGTTGGTTACATTCTTGTTGCTGTGATAAAACACTGACCAAGGGAACTTATAGGAACAAGAGCTTATTTGAACTTACCTTTCCAG
>NW_008428428.1:0-343 GCF_000622305.1 Nannospalax galili | reverse complement strand
TTAACTCCAGTTCTAGGGAATCCGAAGCCCTCTTCTGACCTTCGCGGCATTGCACGACATGGGCGCACTCACATACATGCAGGCAATATACTCATGCACATAAAAGAAAAATAATCAATAAAATATTTTTTAAAATGTCAGTTTCCCTTTTTAAATTTTTTTTTAGTGCTGGGAATGGAAGCCAGGGCCTCACACGTACTAAGCAAGAGCTTTCCTACAGAATACAACCCCAACCTTTCCAGCTTTATTTTTTTTTTTAATATTTTATTGATTATTTTTATTTTATGTGCAAGAGTGTATTGCCTGCATGTATGTGAGTGCACCCGTGTCAGGCAATGCTGCA
>NW_008428427.1:0-343 GCF_000622305.1 Nannospalax galili | reverse complement strand
ACCACACTTCACAAGCTGGGTATGGTGGTACACAAGTACAACCCCAGCTCTCAAGAGGCTGAGGTAGGAGGGCTTCTATGAATTTGAGACCAGCCAGAGCTACACAGCAAGTCCCTATCTCAAGAAACAAGAGAGAAGAAAAAGAGAGAAAAGACAAATCAGTCCCCTCTCAAGCTTTCTGCAGGCTTTTTGATCCCTGTTAAAGTGTCTCTGAAATCATGGGAAGTATGTTCAAAGTAATTTAAGAGAACAAACTTTACACCTTTGCAAAAATAGACTGCTGGGAATTATTAGTGTTGGAGCCAAACTCTGGCAGACTGACTGGTGTGAATTTCACCTGCCA
>NW_008428426.1:0-343 GCF_000622305.1 Nannospalax galili | reverse complement strand
TTTCCCCCCATTGGAAAGCCTGTGATCATGGTCTCTCCTCTGTAATTTTCCTGGCAGTGCTCTTCAACACTCCACCAGAAGAGCCCATTAATCACTCTTCATACTCTTCTGTATCTTAGGCCATCTCCCACTTGATGCTTTAAACTCTGACATTCCTCCCACAAACCAGTTCCAAAGGCTTACAAAGCATATGGTCAAGTTTATCAAACCACTGACCCCACTCCTTGGCACCAATTTTCTGTATAGTTAATTGTTAATATGAGAAAATACCTATAAAGAAGCAACTTACTGAAGGGTTTATCTTGGCTCACAGTGTGGGACTATAGTTCATCCTAGCAAGGGA
>NW_008428425.1:0-343 GCF_000622305.1 Nannospalax galili | reverse complement strand
CAACATCAAGGATAGAGTGGAGGGTTTGAGGAGGCTGCAGGCTCTCAGACTATTGGGGAAGTAGAGACTCTGGCAGATCATGGAAGGCTGTAGAATGTCGCTCATCTCAGAGAACCTCTTATGTTCTAGGCTCTGAAAGTGGCTGGTTTTTGTATCTTGCCTAGCAGAGTGGAAAAATAAACTGGACAGTGGGCAATGGGACCTGTCTCTCCAAGGAAATCCCTACAGGAGCAGCTGGAGTGGGAGGCAGGCTTCGGAAGTCTCAGGAAGAAGCCCAGGCTCAGGAAGAAGCCTTTATTTAGGCACAGGAATTTTGGGTGGGTGGGATCAAGGAAGAGGGAAA
>NW_008428424.1:0-343 GCF_000622305.1 Nannospalax galili | reverse complement strand
TCATGTGTGCAATGCCCACAGAGACCAGAAGATGGTGTTGTGTCCCCTGGAACTGGAGTATGGTTGTTAGCCACCATGCTAGTGCTGGAACTTGAGCTTTGGTCCTCTGGAAGAATAACAAATGTTCTTAACTCCTAAGCAATCACCACCTCCTGATTTCTGTAACTTCAAAAAAGAAGAAAAAAAAATCTAAGTGTTTGAGTTGAATTAGCAATTTCTCAGATAAAAAACTGATTTTCCTTCCCTCAACGTTCATTGATTTCTTGTAGCTCTTCATCTTGAGGTGGGCCCAATGGAATTTTCTCCATCCACCTTAGCATGTCTACTGGTTTCATCATTATGC
>NW_008428423.1:0-342 GCF_000622305.1 Nannospalax galili | reverse complement strand
CGACCATGTGCACGTCAGATGGGGCAGGTAACACGACCATCTGCACGTCAGTGGGGCAGGTGACAAGATCATTTGCACCTCTGAGGTGGCAGGAGACACAACCATCTGCACGTCAGGAGCGGCAGGTGACACGACCATCTGCATGTCTGAGGTGGCAGTAGACACGACCATGTGCCCATCAGAGGGGGCAGGTGACACAGCCATCTCCATGTCAGAAAAGCATGTGACACGATAATCTGCTCGTCAGAGTGGGCAGGTGACACGTCCGTCTCTACCGCAGCGAGGGCAGGTCACACAACCATGTGCACGACTAAGAGGGCAGGTGACACGACCATGTGCACA
>NW_008428422.1:0-343 GCF_000622305.1 Nannospalax galili | reverse complement strand
GGCTTGTAAGTTTCAGTCCATGGTTGCTTGATCTTATGCACTTGAGCAGAGTACATCACAGCAGCTGCAGTACATAGGAGAATAGCTATTTATATCACAGCAGATCAGGAAGGAGAGAATAGCCAGAACTAGGACCTAATTCTAACCTTCAGTGGCTCACCCCAGAGATCTACTTCCATCAGTTAAGCCAAGCCCCCTATCCTGAAGGTTCCACAGCTTCCAAAAACAGCAGCACCAAATGGAGGGCAAACATTCAAGACATGAGTCTATGGGCAACATTTCCGATTCAAACCATATTACCTGCTATACAGAGTTAATGGAAGGATCAAATGGAAACTGTGTA
>NW_008428421.1:0-343 GCF_000622305.1 Nannospalax galili | reverse complement strand
ACCAGCAAGGGAAATCAACTCCTGGTAAATCCTAAACTGCATGTAGGGAGTTGTGAAAGCACAGGCCTTCCCTCAACTTCCTGAACACAGGGGATGCTTGAGCTGTGGGCAGAACTGAACCCTGTGATTGAGGGGCTCAAAGCCTGTGAACATAGCATTTGTGACTTTTGAGTGGAAGCCAACACAGGCAACAAGACTGTTCCATCTCCTTCACAGTCTCAAGTAAAGAAGGATCATTTTACACACATGTTCCAGCAACCTCACCCTTGTCAGTTTTCTTAGTAAGTATAGAAATTTCATTTTTCACTTTAGGCTTCTCTCTGGCATCTCAAAAACACAAGGA
>NW_008428420.1:0-342 GCF_000622305.1 Nannospalax galili | reverse complement strand
TTTTTTAAAGGGACGGAGTGATGGCTCAGTGGTTAAGAGCACTGGCTGCTCTTGCAGAGGACACTGGTTGGGTTCCCAGCCCCAACATGGCAACTAACAGTTCTGGGCCCTCTAACAGCTCCCATGCCCTCTTCTGGCCTCCGTGGCCATTGCACGACACAGGCGCACTTACATAAATGCAGGCAAAACACTCATGCACATAAAATAAAAACCTAACAGTGGCATTTCTGTCCACAAGGCTCTGTTGTGTTAGGCTCTGCTGAGTGAATCATTCTGAAGGAAAAAGTTAAGCTCCTGGAAAAACATTAGATTTTTGCGTTTTTTTTTTTTTTTTTTTTTTGA
>NW_008428419.1:0-339 GCF_000622305.1 Nannospalax galili | reverse complement strand
TCTTCTGACCTTCACAGGCATTGCACAGCACTGGTGCACTTAACATACATGCAGGCAATACCTCAAACACATAAAAATAAAAATGATAAATTATTTCTTTTAAATGTGGACATCAGCTGGGCGTAGTGGCATAGCCTTTAATCCCAGCATTTCAGAGGCAGAGGCAGGAGGCTCTCTGTGAGTTCGAGGCCAGCCTGACCTACATAGTGAATTCCAGGCCAGTTGGGGCTACAGGGAGATCCTGTTTCAAAAAGCCCCCCACCAAAAAAGTCAAGATCTTTTATAAAATTTAATATCTATCTATCTATCTATCTATCTATCTATCTATCTATCTATCTA
>NW_008428418.1:0-343 GCF_000622305.1 Nannospalax galili | reverse complement strand
ACACAGCATGAGTTAAGTTTCACTTACCTTAATGCTCTTGAATTGTACCTGATGTTTTCCCTAACCAGGATACTCTGCCTTCTAGAGGACTCTGCAGAATCTGCTGTTCTCAGAGAAAACATTACTGCCTTTTCCCTTTCGTAACACTGATCTCCTTCAAGTAGCTTTGTTGAATCTTCCTCATAAACACAGCCTTTCGTCTGGCTTTTTTAGAATCATGCACATTTTATGTTTGGATTGGTTTCCTGTACCAACAGTACCTTTCTGATGTCTAATCCCTTCAAATGAAGTATTGCTACCTTACTCTGAATTTGCTTTGTTTTACTTGGCAATAAAAATCACA
>NW_008428417.1:0-343 GCF_000622305.1 Nannospalax galili | reverse complement strand
GTGGTACCACTGGGCCTGTGCTCAACCAAGATGATGCCCCTTTTCTCCAAGTTTAAGCTGTTTCCTCTGCCTGGAACATATTTTGTCCTTCTTTGGCCCATTCTTCCCTAATTACAACTCAGATTTTCTAGATTTTTTTTTTAAATCTCCGTATTCTGGGCTAGAAAGACTGCTCAGGGGTTAAGAACATGTATTGCTCTTGCAGCGGACTCATGTTCCAGTCCCAGCACCCACATCAGGCAGCTTACAACTGATGTGACTCCAGGGGATTTGATGCCCTCTTCTGGCCTCCATGATCAGCTGAACTCATGTGCACACAACCCCACACAGACACACAGACACA
>NW_008428416.1:0-343 GCF_000622305.1 Nannospalax galili | reverse complement strand
TCTCATTACCTATAGATAGTGAGTACACCTAAAGAAAGCTAGAGTGGGGGCTGAAGAGATGACACAGTGATTAAGAGCACTGGCTGCTCTCACGAAGGACCTAGGTTTAATTCCCAGGACCACATGGTGGTCCATATGTAACTCCAGTTCCAGGGGAGTACAACGCTCTTTTCTGACTTCTAGGGACATTGTACAACATGGGTGCACACAAAATAAAAATAATAAATAAAATAATTTTTAAAAAGAAAAATAAAGTGACAAGGAGAAATTGGCATTTATAAGCCTTATTATATACAATATAATTAATAATATAATATAAAGTGCATGAAATTGAGTGGGGAGT
>NW_008428415.1:0-343 GCF_000622305.1 Nannospalax galili | reverse complement strand
TACTCAACAGCTGGCTAATTGGACTTAAAGCCTACAAGATGGCAGGGAGCTCATGTATAGAACTGTAAACATAACAAAGTACACATAGCTACAAGATGGCATAGACTCTAGAAAAAAATATTGCTTTATCACATTCCTAGACCAAAATAATTTCTTACGATAAATACATTTCCTTGTATTTGTAGACAATTGTGCCTCTCACCACTCATCAAAGAAGCTTCTTTACGCAACAGATGGATACTATTATGAAGTCCCCCAACTGGTCAAAGGCACAGTGTCCTGAGTGGGGCATTTACTTGAACTGTCCTGAGTGTGACATCCAGAGTGTGTCACTGCTTCTCGG
>NW_008428414.1:0-343 GCF_000622305.1 Nannospalax galili | reverse complement strand
GTTCACATTAAAACTCACAAGGATGGCTGGGAGATGGCTTAGTGGGTAAAGTGCTTTCCATGAAAACCCGTCAAGCCCCCAGAAGCCACACAAAGCTGGAGATGGCAGACAGCATCTGAAACCCTAGCATTCCTAATAACATACAATGGGAGGTGCAGACAGAATTCCTGGAAGCTCACGGATCAGCAAGCCTGGTGTATGCTGAGAATGAGAGAGACCCTGCGTCAAACGAGGTGGAGGAGGAACTGGCACCTGACGCTGTCTTCTGACCTCCACACACAAACCCTGGCATGTGCTTATTTGTATTCACACGCATGAACAAACACCCAAACACACACACACA
>NW_008428413.1:0-343 GCF_000622305.1 Nannospalax galili | reverse complement strand
GGAAGCCTCCTGCCCTCAAACTGATTCTCATAGTATCAGAAGGTGTTATATAAGCTTCCAAAGAGAAAAACCTAGCAATGGTCCCACCAGCTGTGCCTATGAATCACAACGATGAGTGGTCCAGTTAAGTCATCTTTATTTGTATAATAGTGGCACTCTTCTCTTGGTGGTAATCAATAGCCGTATAATTGAACTTAAAGCCTGCTTAATAGGAGAGAAAATATGCACAGTGCTGTAAACATAGAATGGTTGACGATGTCATAGACCCTAGAGAGGAACCTATTGTTCTCAGTCTCCTAGAACAACATAATTTCTTACTATATTCTAAATACTTATCCTTATA
>NW_008428412.1:0-343 GCF_000622305.1 Nannospalax galili | reverse complement strand
AGAGATGGCTCAGTGGTTAAGAGCACGGGCTGCTCTTGCAGAGAATCCAAGTTCAGTTCCCAGTACCCACATGCAGTTCACAACTACCCATAAAATCCAGTTCTGGGGGATCCAACACCTTCTTCAGGCCTCCTCTGTGGGCATGGCATGCACATGGTATGTTTCGATACATGAGGCAAAACACTTCTACACATAGAATTAAAAAAAAAAAAAAAGACCCAGGCATGGTGGTACACACCTCTAATTCCAGCACTCAGAAAGAGGGACAGGCAGATCTCTGAGATCCAGGCCAGCACAGAGTTCCAGCTGGGGCTACAGGGAAACCTATTTAAAAAAAAAAAAA
>NW_008428411.1:0-343 GCF_000622305.1 Nannospalax galili | reverse complement strand
TCCTGAGATGGAGTCTCAGGAAAATGTGAAGAATTATCAGTGTGTCTCCCCAGTGCTACCTAAGTCACTGAGACCTCATAAGATTCCTGCTGTCATGTGGCAGGCCGGTGCATACACACGTGTGCATGCACACTCACAGGCACTCATGTACACACACTCCACAATCTTGGCCCCATCGAGCAGCCAGGATGAGCCTCAATATTTGAGTCCTTTCATGTGGCTTCCCTGTTCCAAGTCATCCTTCCTGAGCTAAACCCAAAGTTGTTACAATCCAACGCTGGCCCCACACCCAGAAGTATATGGACAAGAGAAATTGGACTTGATGGGTTATAAAAAAGGAAAG
>NW_008428410.1:0-343 GCF_000622305.1 Nannospalax galili | reverse complement strand
ATTTGGAGGTGAAGTTTCTTTAACTTCGACTTGTGATTATTTTCTTCCCTTAAGCTAAATTGATCTTACTTTATGGCAGGAGCAGCCCCACTGTCCCTCTTTGTGAAGACATAGATTATTTCAGCGGCCAACCAGGAGGAATAAGAGGCCAAGCAGGAATGGGCACAGAACCAAGACGGTGCAATGTGTGAGTGTGAGACTGAGGAAG
Source organism: Nannospalax galili (assembly GCF_000622305.1). Taxonomy (NCBI): domain Eukaryota; kingdom Metazoa; phylum Chordata; class Mammalia; order Rodentia; family Spalacidae; genus Nannospalax; species Nannospalax galili. The sequence goes on along the minus strand of NW_008428410.1, from coordinate 135 downwards.
GGCCGGAGGCTTACACACCTGAAAATGTGATAGTGAAGCATATTGGCTCAAAATCAAAAAAAGAAGTCAGAGTTAAGTAAAACCTAAAAGCATGTCTGAATGCAGGACCCTGCCACCACAGCACTGCACGAGTCT
>NW_008428409.1:0-343 GCF_000622305.1 Nannospalax galili | reverse complement strand
AGGGCCTTTGTTATGCAGGGATACCCCACCACACCCTGCTAGGCCTTGGCAGCTCTCCAAAACTGCAGGGGAAGAACCAATGGCCCCTTCTCTCTTGAATCTCTCATGTCTCTAAAACCAGCACCATGTGAATGACACTGCCAAGTTTGGCTGCCATCCTAGGATGGACCCTGGCCTGCTTGATCCACATTGCCAGTTTGTCTATGCTCTGGCTTTCTAGGAACAGAAAACCCCTCCAGCATTTTCCTTTTACAAGTTGGAGGCTTACCTGGGTGTGATCTTGCCATGAGGGTACTCTTTTCATTATTTAAGTGCAACTCCAGAGGCCTCTACTTAAGGGCTC
>NW_008428408.1:0-343 GCF_000622305.1 Nannospalax galili | reverse complement strand
AAAGCTATGAATGTAGACAGGATTAGTCAGGAAGAGGAAGGGGCTTGGCGGGAGCTGAGTAGCACAGAGAGGGTGATGGGGTGAATATGATCAAACACATTACACATGCATGTGAAATGTCAAAGTGAAACCCATAGTTACATAGTTAGTATATGCTAACAAAACTTCGATAAATAAGCAACCAAATCGTGCTTTCTATTCTCAAAGGTTTCAAAGATGCCCAGCACACAGAAACAGGACTGTGGCACTTCTACCCCAAGACAGTGATAACCACGTTAGAGCCGACTGCTGCACAGCTGTGGGTGTGACCGTCAATGTACAGGGGACTCCACAGACGCCATGT
>NW_008428407.1:0-343 GCF_000622305.1 Nannospalax galili | reverse complement strand
GACTCCAAACAGCATCTTTATCTGCCGCTGATACCTCAAGCACCATCGGGTCTGCTGGATCATATGGCCCAAGAAGCAGAGCAGCTTGTACAGCAGCCTGGATCTGTTGAGGGCCCTTTCCTGTTCCTGGCCCCACTCAAAGTAGCTGCCTTCCAAGTCACTTGACATATGGGCCTTAGTAACACACCCAGATGAAGAATGTGCTGCCTCCAGAATCCAAGCAGACCCACCAAGCTTTGTTCTTCTTTCTTGGTGGAGGGAGAGGCAAAATGCAACAACTTATTTTTCACCATAGAAGGAATGTCTCTACATGCTCCACACCACTGAACTCCTAGAAATTTCA
>NW_008428406.1:0-343 GCF_000622305.1 Nannospalax galili | reverse complement strand
GGCTCTTCCTTGTATTTCCCTTCTGTTAACATCTGGAAGCTTAGAATCGAGAGGTAATCCCAACTCAGGACTCATGCCCCCTATGAAATGGGTGGCATTGTCAGTAATGCAGAAATTAAGAGCTTAGCAGCTAGAACAACAAGCCCAGCATCTTCATAGTCAAGGTTATGTTGCTTGTGGGAATCTTGCGTTATCAATAAGTTAAACCACTCCTTTATCAATCACTAAAAATAAGAGTTCTCTTAATGATGTTCCCTGGCTCTTAACTTATTTGACCTGAGAGATATTGAACTCTGTTGAGTGAAATAATATGTATTCCAGTGTGTTATGGGAAAAGTCTCAA
>NW_008428405.1:0-343 GCF_000622305.1 Nannospalax galili | reverse complement strand
ACACAGTGCTCAAAGTCCTCTCACAATCCCACAATAGAACATCACAATGGCCCAATGTGTGAACAGTATGTTCCAATGTGCAATGCTCCAATTTTGTCATTACAATGAACCATTGTGTCGTCACCATGCTCAATAAGCAAACACAGAGCTCACTGTCCCCTCACAATCCCCAAAGTGACATCATAATGCTTGAATGCGTCATCACAATGCTCCAACGTGCCAACACTGTGGCCACATGTGCCATTATATTGCCTCAATGTGCCTTCACAATGTTACAATTTGACTTCACAATGCTCATTTTGCAATCACAATGTGCCATTGTGTCTTTCCTGTGGTCCATTGT
>NW_008428404.1:0-343 GCF_000622305.1 Nannospalax galili | reverse complement strand
GTTACTTAACTGAGTGAGCTGTTACACCCTTTCTTGACAAAACCTAACTTGGGGTAGGGGGGACACCCATTGGCATGGGCCTGTTTGTTTGTTTTGTTGTTTTGTTTTGGTGCTTTTGAATCAGGATTTAAGAACCAAAAGGGTGAAGGCAACAGCAGTCGGTTGGCACAGGCATCACCAAGTCCTACAATGTGGACTTTGAACATTTCTTAAATAGTCATTCCATGAATTCCTGGTTATAGGAAGTCCCTCCCAAAAGCCACCCCTACTCCCAAAAGGATAGCCCAGCCCACACCCTGAGTCCATGCAGGGGGGACAACAGCATCACTTTTGTATAAATGAC
>NW_008428403.1:0-343 GCF_000622305.1 Nannospalax galili | reverse complement strand
ATATATATATATGCCTATAGAGTCAAACTTGTGTCCTCTAATTCCCTTTGATGTGGACCAAACACTGGAGCAACCCATCAAGAGTCTCACCCTAAATGAGACTGCCTCTCCCCTCCCAGCAGCTATCGGTTGCCAATAGTTCCTCAGGGTTGGGGTTTCTTGATCAAGCATGTGAAATTGGGAGGGGAGGGGAGGAGTTCACAGGTGGGGGTGGGATCTAACTGTGTACGAAGTATACTGGGTGAAATTTGCAAGCACTGTTTCTGTAAAAGGGGAGGAAAGAACGACTGAAATAACGGAGCTTGGGCTAGATAGAAGGAACCACACAGGCTGAGGAGAGGCA
>NW_008428402.1:0-343 GCF_000622305.1 Nannospalax galili | reverse complement strand
CTTGAACTCACAGAGATTGGCTTGCCTCTGCCTCCCAAAGTGCTGGGATTAAAGGTTTGCGCCACCACGCCCGGCCCTGTCCTCTATTTTTTTTAAGGCCTATCACGTCCAGTTTGTGTTTCCCATATCACTTTCAGATGTGAGTTCATCCCTTGGAGTGTGGTCAATCTACCCAGCATCATGCCCTTAAAGGAAACTGACCCTTCCTCTGCCAGAAGCTATCAACTGCCAATAGTTCTAGGAGTGGGGCTTCATGCCCATCTCCACTCCCTGCCTTCGCCCTTTTAAACTACAGTTTTGAAATATTATTTCTTGTCCTGCAAGTGCTATGCAATATGATCCC
>NW_008428401.1:0-343 GCF_000622305.1 Nannospalax galili | reverse complement strand
TTTTTTTGAATGACAAGAAATTTATAAATTAGCTACAAGAAGTGACTTCTGTCCATCAAAGAAACTGATGACCTTGCATTTTCTAAGTCTTCTTTCACAACCTTCATGAGCACTGTTAATGTTTTTCATATAGGTTTTGCATGACTTTCATGCATTTTTATGTTTAAGTTAGTTATTGTTCTCTTAAATGTATCTTCCATGTATCTTTCAAAGACTTTTAGTTTATACAGTGAAATGTGTTGTTCGTATTTTTCTTTTTAGATTTTTAATTTTTATTACATTTATTTAAGTGTGTTTATATGTGTGGGCGCACATGTGTGCCACAGTGTGTGTGTGTGTGTGT
>NW_008428400.1:0-343 GCF_000622305.1 Nannospalax galili | reverse complement strand
CCTCCTCCTCCTCCCTGCCCTCCCATCCCCCACCTCATTTAACCTTTTCTACACCACTCCTTTCTTCATACGACCTGCACTCTATGCCCTTTGCCTTGAAATCACCTTCTTGGCCCCTTAAACGTTTTCTGCTTCTATGGGCTCTAGAATTAAACACACTTATCCAACCTCCTTTCCTTCCCCCTCCAATTCCTCCTCTCTTTCTCCACGATTTCCCTCCCAACTTCGTATTCTCCTCTTTTTAATTGCATTTGTTAATCACCTTGATTTAATAATTATTTCATAATACTTTAAAACATATTGTGCACAATAGAACATGACATTTACTTGGCAATTACATAAC
>NW_008428399.1:0-343 GCF_000622305.1 Nannospalax galili | reverse complement strand
ATAACAAGGTCAATACATTTTTATATCAGATTAAGGAAGTAATGCCACAATGCTAGTTTAATTTTAACATCATTTAAACCTGTTTCTAAATGGAATTATTTTCACTGCTATTTGAATTTTATTTATTCTTAACATAAAGTGTTAATGTTCCTTTTTGTCTTTCCCGTCTCTTCTGATTTAAGTTATGCTAATAACATAACTTTTCTGGGTTTCATATGTAAAGGTATCTCCCTCCATAAAAACATTAAATATTAGTCTTCTCTTTCCAAACTTGTAAAACTTTGAAAGTGATTTATGACAAAAAATTCTAATCTTTTAATCCCACCATGCCTTGTAAGACTTT
>NW_008428398.1:0-343 GCF_000622305.1 Nannospalax galili | reverse complement strand
GCCAGCTCTGGCCTTCACCGGGGAGGAGTCTCCCGGCTCACTCCACCACCGGATATTCTGTATGGAATACAACAAGATTGAATAATAACATTAAAAAAAGAATGCTAGATTGGCTATATGACTCCACCTATGTTTTCAGTTATCTGTGCTCTAGGAGCTATTTTATTTGTATTTGGAGCATTTTTTATTTTTGGTCTTTTTGAGACAGGTATCCCTGTAGTCCCAGGGAGCCTGGAACTCACTGTGTAAACCAGGCTGGTCTTGAAGTCTCAGAGATCCACCTGGGCCTGCAGCGCAAGAGCTGGGATTAAAGGCGTGTGCCACCATACCTGGCATATTCGGA
>NW_008428397.1:0-343 GCF_000622305.1 Nannospalax galili | reverse complement strand
GTTTGTCAGTTTAAAAGTGGTATGTTTCTGCTTGGCTGCCCTGATGCATACACTCAAAACCATCCACATTTCTTACAAAATCCAACCCAAATCCAACTCAATCCGTGTGACTGTTGGCACATGGTAGGCATTACAGCCTTACTCCTGTCCTGTAAGCCTTTATTCTTTTCTTTGCAGCAGCTCCAGTCTGGGATAACGACACCCAAGCCTGACCTTAGTAGCCAACTGGTGCTTGACTGCCTGCCTCTGCTGGACTGTAGCTCAAGAATAGCTCTCCCTGTATGGCTTAGGGATGATGTCTCTGTTTGCTGAGGCCGGCCTCAACTCCCATCTGTGCATACTT
>NW_008428396.1:0-343 GCF_000622305.1 Nannospalax galili | reverse complement strand
GAGGAGAGAGGAGAGAGAGAGAGCAAGCTGGGGGAAACTGTGTTATATTAAGATATAATAGTGGTTATCATTTCTTTTGCCATAATATAGTCATTAGAAACAACTCATTGAGTTAAGGCATCACTTAAAGAAAAGGGGTAGAAAAAGAACAGTACAACTGGAAAGTGAAAACATGCAGTGGTAGAATATAAAATCCAACGAACTGTGACTATGTGTATGACTTGTTATATGTCTAAATTATTCTTTATCTCACATGGTACAATTGCTATCTCATTCATCTCATTCTCATGTTTAAAACTCTTATCCTTTTCTTTTTGTCTTTTGGAGAAATAGTGTCTCAATA
>NW_008428395.1:0-343 GCF_000622305.1 Nannospalax galili | reverse complement strand
TCATTGTTCTAAATTAAATAAACACCTCAGATAGTACAATACATAATCTTGTTGACTTTTGCTTCCTGGAGAAATTATACTAGAACGTGGAAACATTATTTCTGTTGTTTTTTCATCTGGCTCTTATAATGATCAAACACCTTACCATGTGGCTCATTTATTTTCTGATAATCTGGGACCAAGTTCTAGACACTGTATTATGAATCATTCCTTTAGGAAACTTATGGGATTGGGAGAAAATTTCAGGAATGAGTATATGGAGGATTTGGCCCCAAACAAAATTTTGTCACAGTTCAGTCTAATAATTCCATTTCAATGGTTATATAAAAATAGCTTTTCAACC
>NW_008428394.1:0-340 GCF_000622305.1 Nannospalax galili | reverse complement strand
TCTCCTCAGGTGAGAACAGGTCAAGAGTAGCGGCACTGACTACAGCTCAGTTACTTATCTCCTCTTGACTAACAAGATGCTCCTGGAGAATACCAGGGCTGTCTCTAAGTTTCTTCTATTCAGTTCATGAACTTACAGACCACTGATGAGCTTATGCTTAGGAAAAAGAGGAATGTTCCAGAACACTCCTTTAGAAAGGGTAAATGCCTTTCTAAAACCTCACTTTACCTAACTAGAGGCTGAATTCCTTTGGCACTCTTTCAACTTTAAAGGTAGAATGAAAACCTCATGGCTCACTCAAAGGAAGCCCAGTACCTAGATCCATCCAGCTGGTTCCATG
>NW_008428393.1:0-343 GCF_000622305.1 Nannospalax galili | reverse complement strand
CCATATCCTTAGTTACCAGGAAATGTAAACTAAAACCACTATGCTAGATCTCACATCTATCAGAATTGCTCTCATTAAGGAAGCAACTGTCAAGACTGGAAAGATGACTCAGTGGTTTAAGAGCACTGGCTGCTCTCGCAAAGGATGCAGGTTGGATTTCCAGCACCCACATGGTGGCTAACAACAGTTTGTAACTCCAGTTTCAGGGGAATCCAATACCCTTTTTTGACCTCCATGGGTATTGCATGACACGCATCAATACACATATGCAGGCAATAGATACGAAAATAAAAATAATAAAAAAAGAAAAAGTTTCAGAAAATGCTGGTGAGAGTGTGGGGGG
>NW_008428392.1:0-343 GCF_000622305.1 Nannospalax galili | reverse complement strand
AGAAGGTGCTGGGCCCCTGGAACTGGAGTTATAGACAGTTCCTAGCTCCATGTCGGTGCTGGGAATTGAACCAGGTCCTCTGCCAGTGCCCTACTCTCTAGCCACATGAAACGTTTTTAAAAGGGACTTTTAGGTCCAGCTGAAGAAGATCCAATGCATTACCTACCTCCACTCCTGCTGCAGCCAAGAGCCACCGTATGCACTCCATTCTGCCTCGACCATTGAAGTAGTGAAGCACGGGCTTCCCGGCCATTGCAGCTGTCCCTCTGTCTCACTAAATGTGAGTAAAATAATTCATGAATTGACTGTCAGGGTAACATTTTGCCTTGTGATTATGGTTAAT
>NW_008428391.1:0-343 GCF_000622305.1 Nannospalax galili | reverse complement strand
AGGCTACTCCTTGATGTCAGCTGAAGGCTCTTTGCCCCCTTAACAGACTCCAACTGCCTACACGGTGTAGACAAAGACCTTCTATCTATACATCTTTCTAGTACAAAAACCTAGTACCACAACAACCAGTTAAGAGTCACTAAGACGGTTACCAGCCTCTTAAACCTGTGGAAAGGCTTGTGTTGGAAACTAAGTAAAATCCCCTGAGATTTTGATCTCAGACACGTTTCCTTAAAAACCAACACTTCACCCCACTTTCCTATCTTAACACTGCTAAAAAAATCCCCAAAGTTCAGTGGGAGAGGAAGGCTGTCTATCTGACGAGTTTGTATTCATGCTCAGA
>NW_008428390.1:0-343 GCF_000622305.1 Nannospalax galili | reverse complement strand
GACTAGGAATGGCACAGGGCCCAAACTAGGAGTATAGAATGGCGGGGTGGGCGTGGGGGGGATGGAAGCGTGAACGTGGCTTAGGGAGTTACCCCAAGAGGCCTGAGGATGGTAGTGCAGGCTATTTCCTGGACATTTTTTAAAATCTCCTTTCATGGTCCCCTCATGCCTTATATCCACACTCACACCCATAAACATACATATGCATTTAAATATTGGAAGTTAGGATCTTCATATGAGAGAGAATATGTGGTAATTAGCCTTTGAGTCTGGGAGTAAGGTCTCTTTTTTTGTTTTCGGTCTTTTAGAGACAGGGTCTCCCCGGAGCCCCAGCTGCCCTGGA
>NW_008428389.1:0-343 GCF_000622305.1 Nannospalax galili | reverse complement strand
CAGTTATGGGTCTCTGTATTAGTCACTATCTACTTCAAAAAGAAGCTTCTCTGATGATGGCTGAGAGTCATACTAATGTATAAGTATAAAGATAAGACTTATTTAGGGTCAGTTTATTACTATGTCCATTTAACAGTACTAAATTCTCACCTGAGGTCTACGACCTAGCCAACCATGGGGATTTGGTCCAGTTAACAGTACCAAGCATGGGTTTCAGCTTGTGGAGCAGGCTTTACATCTAATCAGAAAGTCACTCGTTACTCACATAACATTTCTGCCATTCTTATACCAGTGGGCATATCATTCCAGAGAGATCATTATTGTAGTTCACAGGGCTCATAGC
>NW_008428388.1:0-343 GCF_000622305.1 Nannospalax galili | reverse complement strand
GTCACATTGGGGGATTTTGAGGGACACTGAGCACCGTATTTGCATGTTGAGCACTGTGAGGACACAATGGATCATTGTAATGACACAGTGGCTGGCAGATTGTGAGGGCACAGTGAGCATTGTTATGCCACAATGTAACATTGTCATGTTATATTGTATCATTGTGATGGCATATTGGAACAATATAATGACACATGTGGCCATAGTGTTGGCACTTTGGAGCGTTCTGTTTCACAATGGAGCACAGTGAAATCATACTTTAACATTGTGATGGCACATTGGAGCAATATAGTGGCATATGTAGCCATAGTGTTGGCACAATTGAGCATTGAGATGACACATT
>NW_008428387.1:0-343 GCF_000622305.1 Nannospalax galili | reverse complement strand
TTTTATAAAAGAATAAATAATTATCTGTTGGGCTGGAAGCAGTAATCCTCAGGTACAGTGTTTGTTCAATGTTTTAAAGAAAAAATGTTACTTTATCAGCTTCCAATGAACTTTAGATGGGCTTTTAGGAGTTTTAAAGCTAATGCAAGAACATGGGCAAAGCAGAGCCTAGTTATCAGGAGGAGCTTTATTAAACAAGGTAGAGAGCACTGAGGTGTAGTGCATTATATTTCTTTACTTATTTTATGCTTCAGATGCGTTCTCAAGCTTTATGAGCAAGAAAACTTCAGCTAAAATTTGAAAATGAAATAAATCACCAGTGACGTCAGGAAGGTACGTTAGA
>NW_008428386.1:0-343 GCF_000622305.1 Nannospalax galili | reverse complement strand
TGCTTTTGTTCTTCCTGGTTCTGTGAAGTAGAAGAAACATAAACGAACAAAGCTCCCAAAGAAATAACTTGAAAATTGGTATGACCTTAGTTCTCACCAGTATAGGAAAGAAGAACATGACGAGGATGGAAGACGAAGAGAGCGAGAGAGAACAATAAGGGAAAAGGAAGCAACAGGAGAGAAGACATGATGATCGTTCTTGTTAGCATGCTGGGATTTCAGTGATGGTCTTCAGCCCAGTACTTTTATTTTATTCATAAATTTATTTCAATGATAAAATGATGCATATTATAAAATATAGATGCATATATAAAATATAGTAAATAAAATAAAAATTAAATAA
>NW_008428385.1:0-343 GCF_000622305.1 Nannospalax galili | reverse complement strand
AGACAGACAGACAGAGAGAGACAGAGACAGACAGAGAGAACTTTGAGGAAATTACCACTTTTCACCTTGGTGTATGACAAAGAAATCATTGAGAATTCTGGTAGAGTTTGAAAGTTTGCACCTTTCTTCCTTGGTCCTTCCTCAGGATAAAGAGCGGGCAGCCCATATCCTGTACCATGAGCTCTGCAGCTCAAGGCCCCAGAGTGTAGACAAAGTACAAAAGCTGGTGAACTACATGGCAACCGCCGTGCAGAATGGGGATCATCTGTTTGTCTCTACCTTTCTTATCATGTACTCAAGGCATGCCACCACCTGGCAGGTGCTGGACTGGGTAATGAAAAGG
>NW_008428384.1:0-342 GCF_000622305.1 Nannospalax galili | reverse complement strand
AAAAAAAAGATAAACTTTTTAAAGCAAAAGAAATAAATATCGATCTTTAAGGAGCCCAGTTTTATCTTTGTTTTGTTTTTTAAGACAGATTCCCCAGGTTGACTTCAACTTGAACCTTGAACTCCTGATCCTCTGGCCTTCACCTCCTGAGTACTATGATTACAGGTATGTACCACTATTCCAAGCTTTATGCAGCCTGGGGGTTAAACCCAGAGTTTTGTGCATGCTATGCAAGTACTCTCCCTCCTGAGCCACATCCTCAGCTGGGGAAGAACTTTCTGTGCTGAAGCTCCAGCTGGCCTGGAATTCACTATGTAGACCAGGCTGGCCTCGAACTTACAG
>NW_008428383.1:0-343 GCF_000622305.1 Nannospalax galili | reverse complement strand
AAAAAATCCATTTTTAGCTGGTTACCATGCTTTTTTTGGTGATACATCTAGAATTTATTCATCCTCTCTACTTGAAAATTTGTACCTTTTGACCGAAGGCTTCTGTGTAACTGAAGGCTCCTTCAATGTTGTCCTGACTATCACTATTCTATGCTCTCCTGTGAGTTTGACATTTTAGAGTCCATGTATAAGTGAGATCATGCAACATTTGTCTTTCTGTTCCTGGCTTACTTAACACAATGACTTCTGGAGATAATGTATTTTGTTGCAGATGACAAGATTTTCTTATTTTTTATGTCACACAATATTCCATTATATTTATCACATTTTCTTCATCTTTTGC
>NW_008428382.1:0-343 GCF_000622305.1 Nannospalax galili | reverse complement strand
AGTCAGAGATTCCATCCCATGTCATCAGCTGCAGGGCTCTGAAGTGTATCTTTGTTGAGGGAATGTTGTAGGCTAGGAGTCACTTGAAATGCGGGACCCACAGGCTCCAGGCCTTGCCCTGTCTTGGTTCCACCAATTGGTTGGGCCGTGCTCCTCACAGCAAGCAGTTTAGAAGAGAAAGTGGTGGTTAATCCAGCTACAGTTTAAGAAGGATTCAGCCCACCATGGTGAGGAAGGTGAGGAAGCAGGAGGAGGAAATGGGTAGTCAAGAAGCAGAGAGCAGACAGGACCTGCCCCCAGTGACCTTCAGTGAGGCTCCACCTCCTAAAGGTTACACAGACTC
>NW_008428381.1:0-343 GCF_000622305.1 Nannospalax galili | reverse complement strand
CCCAGCCCCAGCCTCCTCCTACTCCCAAGCCTGAGGTACAGCCAAGTCCTCCTCCTGTTCTCCCATTGCTATACCCTTCCTTGCCTTCCCTCCCTGAACCCAACCCAGCTCCCCACCTTCTCCTCCTCAAACTCCCTCCCCATGATCTTCCCCCTCCCCTCTCTGGCACTCTAAGTCCATCATCCACTCTCCTTCCACTGACCCTCCTCTACTTGAGGAAATACACAACCTTAAACACCTTCTTGCCAAATATCCTCTACTCTCTCCTATTCTGGCTTCTAGCTCAAATAATCTATTTATCCCTCCTGTATCTACTTCTACTTCTATTCCAGACCCTGCCTCC
>NW_008428380.1:0-342 GCF_000622305.1 Nannospalax galili | reverse complement strand
CCTGCCTCTGCCTCCTGAGTGCTGGGATTAGAGGCATGCACCACGCCTGGCCTGAAATTCTTTTTTTTACAAAGTCTTATTGAGTTTTTGTTTTTGTACATTTCATTCAACAGTTCTTAATCAAATTTAGACCGGCTTCCCCATCCATGCCCCCTAACCCTTCACTGAACCCCATATATTCTGCCATACAGTCAAGCATTTGTACCCAGACGTCCTTCAGTGCAAATTTATCCATTAAGTTCTAGTCAGCCTACCTAAAGAGCGTAAGTAAGGCAAATTCTCCTTCACCCAGTAGTAATTAATCTCCAATAGTTCCCATTTTAGGGCCGGCCCACCACCCAT
>NW_008428379.1:0-343 GCF_000622305.1 Nannospalax galili | reverse complement strand
TGACTTCAGCCACCCTCAACCTTCTGTCTCCTGTGGGTGTTTTGAACTGCCAGCTTCTCATTATCTCTTTTGTCACTACCATAGACAAGCTATCATTTTTCTCACCTGGACAGGCCTCTGCTCGTGGCTTTCTAACTGTCCTTTCCCCTCTCTGGTCTACTCCTAATGTGGTAGACAGAATAATACTTCTCAAATAATATTGGGGTGGACGGTACACCCATCCCCTCCACCCCAGCTCATTAGTGTCTTCATGGGATATGGAACAAGATGTAGGATCCTCCCGTAGTCCTCAGGCTCTGCATTCTGGGCTCTGTCTACCCCATAAACATCAACTAAGTACCTG
>NW_008428378.1:0-343 GCF_000622305.1 Nannospalax galili | reverse complement strand
AGAATTAAATGAGATGGAATATGTGAGGGAGTCTTGGAAGACAGAAAATCAGACACAAGGTCAGCATGGGACGGCGCACACGTTGTGGGAGTGAGGAGGGATGGCCGAAGATGGCCTTGGAGGGGGCTCTGAACTGCTGCTGACTGTTGTCAGTGGCCGCAGGTCCTTCACTCTCAATGGACCCCATCCCCGAGGCTCATGGTTTCCCTCCTTCATGATGCACCGTGTTGGAGGGTGCCCCTCCATGTTAATGAGTTATTTAAACACCCTAATAAGAGGAAAGGACCTACACCAATGCTGTCTTCTACTTTCTTTTCTTTACCTTTCTTAACCTTTTTTTTTT
>NW_008428377.1:0-341 GCF_000622305.1 Nannospalax galili | reverse complement strand
TAGGTTAGACTGTGGTGGTGCCATCCCCGGGCAGGTGGCCTGGGCTGTATCAGAAAGGTAGCTGAGCATCCAGGGGAAGCAACCCAGTCAGCAGTGTTGCTCCATGGTCTCTGCTTCGGTTCCTGCCTCCAGGTTCCTGCCATGAATTTTTACCCTGGCTTCCCTCAGTGATGGACTGTAATCTGTAAGTCAAATAAACATTTTCCTCCCCAAGTTGGTTTTGATCATCACAACAGAGAAGCAAACTTGGATCAAATGGAAATGAGGGAAATCTTGGTATCAGAACACAAACTGATCAGATAGATGATAGATGATAGATAGATAGATAGATAGATAGATAG
>NW_008428376.1:0-343 GCF_000622305.1 Nannospalax galili | reverse complement strand
ATCACTATCATCACTATCACCACCACCATCACCATTGCTGCTGCCACCACCTCCACCACCACCACCAGTCCATCATTACCTTCAACACCATCATCACCATCACCACCACCATGACCTCCACCATCACCACCAACCCATCAGCACCTTCAACACCATCAACACTATCACCACCATCACCACCACCATCACCAGCATTACAACCATCACCACCACCCATCATCACCTTCATTACCATCATCATCACCATCACCATCATCACCATGACCACCATAATCACCATCACTACTACCATCACCATCACCACCACCATCATCATCACCACCATCACCACCACCACCATCAT
>NW_008428375.1:0-343 GCF_000622305.1 Nannospalax galili | reverse complement strand
GGGGGGGGGGATGTGGGAGCATGCCAACAGGAATGGGGAAATGGGGGTGATTAAGATTCTTTGAGATATTCTGTATAAAATACAGAAAAAATTCAATAAAAACAAATTTTAAAACATCTTAATGATAGCTGAGAATTAAAATTCTTCCCTTTGTTCATGAGAGTAAATTACTGTAGCATCCTGATTTAAAATGTTTCAACCCAACCTGTCATTAAATAAAGCCAACACCATGCACCTCTTTTCAGTTTGTTAGTAATGACCCACTACTATGCAGAAAGTAAGCCTTGATTTCTGCATATTTGCTGTGTATGGAATCTTGGTCTAAGATTACTTTGTTGGACTT
>NW_008428374.1:0-343 GCF_000622305.1 Nannospalax galili | reverse complement strand
ATGCTTTCTGGGTCTGCGGTCAAGTTTCCCTTCTTTGTGCTGAGCTCACACAATTTAAGTACAATGTGCCCTTACTTGGAATTCCTGGATTGTGAGGTGAAGTTCCTCCTTCAGGTCACATTCTGCATTGTCCAGTCGGTTGGTTTATGGCTTCTGTCAAACATAGTAAGTTTCCAGCCACCACGTCATTGAGTACTTCCCAGTTCTATCCTGTTCCACCTTTTCTCTAGAAATTGATCCTGGGTTTTATTTCTTTTGTGTTTTTCTTACTTTTTCTCCCTCCCTTCTCTCTGTCCTCTCCTCTCTCCCTTCCCTCTCTTCCTCTCCTTCCCTCCCCCTCCCT
>NW_008428373.1:0-343 GCF_000622305.1 Nannospalax galili | reverse complement strand
GGGGGGGGCGAGTGTATCTTTTTAAGACAGGGTCTCCCCATAGTCACAGTTGACCTGGCACTCATTAAGTGGACTAGGCTGATCTTGATCTCATAGAGCTCTGTCTTCATCTGCCTCTCGAGTGCTGGGACTAAAGGTGTGCGCCACCGTGCCCAGCTTCCAATATTTAAATTTTAAATCTTGTATCAGGTAATAATTATAAAATTAAATAAAGTATAGTCTGCAAGATCAGCAGAGATGGCTCAGAGGTTAAGAACTGAGAACCAGAATTCCATACCCAGCATTTACATCTGTAGTTCAAAACTGTCTGTAATTCCAGCTCCAGGGGATCTGAGGGTCTCTT
>NW_008428372.1:0-343 GCF_000622305.1 Nannospalax galili | reverse complement strand
CCTGGGGCCTTGGGAGGGGCCTCACAAGGAGGGAGGCCAGAACTCTCTGGTAGTCTGCTGAGATCAGAGCTGCTACCACCTTAAACTTTCTATCCTCCTGCCTCTCCCTCTTGAGTGCTTGGAGAACAGATATGTGCCACCATGACCAGTCTAGATTAGCTTTTGAACTGCAATCTCTTTTTACTTTTCAGATAAGCATTCAAGGCTATAAAATTTCTCTAATCACTACTTATTTGTGTCCCACAAGTTTTTATATGCTGTGTGTTCATTTTTATTCTATTTATATTCCTATTTCTATTAAGGCTTCTACTTTGTTTGATGAATTATTTGGAAGTGTACTGTT
>NW_008428371.1:0-343 GCF_000622305.1 Nannospalax galili | reverse complement strand
ACAGAAATAATTCCCAGCTGGGTGTTGTGGCATACACCTTTAATCCCAGCATTGGGAGACAGAGGCAGGCGGATCTCTGTGAGATCGAGACCAACCTGGTATATATAGTGAGTTCCAGCCAGCTGGGGCTATGGGGAGACCCTGTCTCAACCCCTCCCTCAAAAGTTAAAATTCTCATATAAATTCTCTGAGTTTATTATTTACTTCTTTATAGGGCTCGCTAATAAAACCTGGTTGTTTGGTGTGTATGTGTGTGCGTGCGCATGCTTGTGCATTTGGAGGCCAGAGGTTGATGTTAGGTGTCGTCCTCTATTACCCTCCACCTAGTTTTTTGAGACAGGGT
>NW_008428370.1:0-343 GCF_000622305.1 Nannospalax galili | reverse complement strand
TGTGTGTGTGTGTCGGGGAGGGGGGGAGGTTGGCTACTATAGGCGGGGTACAAAAAAAAAAATCCGAAAAGCCTGCAAAAGGATTGAAGACAAACTATTGTCGGAGCGAGTTGGTTTTTACCTCAACAGCGCCACCTTTCGGCAACGGTTAGTTGAAATGGATCTCTGTCCAGCTTTGTGTAAGTGGCAAAGGCTGTTTTCCCTGTGTGGGGGGGACGCCAGAGGGGCAGAAAGTTAGTTGGATGGCGGTGGGAGAACTCCACCTGGTAGAAAAGGGCTGGAGAAGATCTAGCAGATGCGCGGATCATTGTTCTTTGCGGTCCTGCCTCGTCGTTAACAAAGA
>NW_008428369.1:0-343 GCF_000622305.1 Nannospalax galili | reverse complement strand
AATGTACCTTTGCCATGATTGAGGACCACAGGTAAGACTACACACAGTGGTAATGTGCCATGCCACAGCTGAGGACCACAGGTAGGATCGCATCTCTGATGCAGAAATGAGTAAAATCAACAGTCCATAGGGGCCTTGTGGAACTTTTGGAAACTTTTATTGTCCCCTACTTTAGTTATTGTTCTTAATATTGTGATTATTAGAATGTGGCTTTCTGGTTGTGTCTTTAAAGATGCCAATGAGAAGATACACTGTGAGGGTTAATTCTGACTGTCAACCTTATAGGACCTAGAATCACCTAGAAGACACACCTCTGGGTGTGCCTGTGAGGGAGTTTCTAGGT
>NW_008428368.1:0-343 GCF_000622305.1 Nannospalax galili | reverse complement strand
TGGGAGCCACTACTTGAATTATCTCTTCAAGCAAAGGCCTTGTTCATGAGCTATCCCAATTCCTTGTAATGAGGTACTGCTATGGGGCTGCTATGGTCTTCCCACCCCTTATGAGTTTACTGTGGCATCTTAGGGTGCTTGGTAATTGGACACGAGAGATAACATGTATGTAACTTTGCTTATCACATTCAGTACTGCAGTTCTTACAGCACGAGGTTGGCTCCACAGTTTCCATATCTTTGTTGGACATATCTGGCTGCCAACAGGGCTCAGGGCAGGACAAATGGTCTCTCCACTGTACACTTTCTTTCAGGAGAACAAATGTAAAATAACACTCTCAGAG
>NW_008428367.1:0-343 GCF_000622305.1 Nannospalax galili | reverse complement strand
ATTTGGTCCCCAAGCATGAGAACCAGAGTTCAGATCCCCAGAACCCACATAAATGCTAGGTAGACATTCAGAAAGCAGAGACAGGATTCTCCAGGACATACTGGCTATTTAGACTAATCATTTCAGTGAACTCTGGGCTCCACTGAGAAACCTTGCCTCAATGAATAAGGTAGAACACAATCAAGAAAGACCTCAGGCTTCTACATGTACTCACACCCACACTTATGTGCCCGCACAATGCAAACACACATACTCACATGCATGCACACCACACACACAGACACATGCAAAGAGAAGTCATTTATACATTGGAGTTTTAAGCTGCTGTCATTTGGATGTGAAA
>NW_008428366.1:0-342 GCF_000622305.1 Nannospalax galili | reverse complement strand
TGTGTGTGTGTGTGTGTCTGTGTGTCTGTGTCTGTGTGCGTGTATGTGTAGGTATATAAGTTTTCATGTGTGGGCTGCCCATGGAGGCCAGAAGAGGGTACAGGATCTCCTGAAACTAGAGCTATAGGCAGCTGTGAGCCAGGGGATATGGTTATTGGGAACTGAACTTGAGTCATCTGTAAAAACAACAGGTGCTCTTAACCACTGAGTTATCTGTTTAGTCCCTTTTGTATTAGATTTTAACCGCCTTTTCACAAGTTAATTAACATGTTCTCTTTTATTCTCCCATAACAATAATCCATACTTAATGAATGGTAGCTCTTTGAGTTCATTGTAAATGAG
>NW_008428365.1:0-342 GCF_000622305.1 Nannospalax galili | reverse complement strand
TGGAGCAGCCAGTGCTCTTAACTGCTGAGCCAACTCTCATTCACACTCTCCCCCACCAAACCTTTTAGGGAAAAATAAATTTATGACAGAATTAACTGCACATTTGGCTGGTACAGCAAACCCCTTTCACAGAAGGCCTGGTCCATGAACAGTATCTGTGGCACAATGTAGACCCAAGATAATAGAAATAGAATTTTTGTCCAGGGAGTCTTCCAGTTTTTGAAATAAGGGCTAATTAACAAAGAAGAAAGAGCAAGAGAAAAATCAGAATGAGAAGGAAAGAACATAAAAATCATCTCCATTTATCTCTGTAAGATGTAACCTGGTTAGAAGGACTGAAGG
>NW_008428364.1:0-343 GCF_000622305.1 Nannospalax galili | reverse complement strand
CAGAGGGGAGCAGGCTCTTGGCTGGTCCCGAGGGCCCCCCGTATGTCGGAGCCCGACATCTGGTGACCCCGATGTGATACTTCACTGATCTTTTGCTGACGGGCCAATCGGTCTTCAGGTGAGTGACCCTCATAAGATATGGGGAAGGCCAATTCCAAGTTAGATTCCTCTCTTGAGGCATTAAGACAGCTACTTAAGAGCCACGGCCCCAATCTTTCAGACTATCATGTGATCCAGGCCTGGGATTGCATTAATGAGATAGCACCCTGGATTACCGCTAGTAATCTCTTTGATTGGGAGACCTGGGACAGGGTAGAGAGACTCCTCAAAAGGTCCCAGATAG
>NW_008428363.1:0-343 GCF_000622305.1 Nannospalax galili | reverse complement strand
TTTTCAAGTTAACACCTAAGAGTTTATGAGGAAAACTCAGGCTTTTTTCTTTTCCTCACATAGTATCTTCTAAAGCAGTTTAATATCACCTTTATAGTCAAGAACTCTACTTGGCAGTTTTTCTTGTTTCTGTTTTCTTCTTAGACAGGTCCTAATACCATGAGAAACAGTTCCTTCTATGACAATTTACACCCCATTAGATTTCTTTTTTGAGTGCAGAGCAGGTAAATGTAGGTGGTCAGATATCTAGGCTAGACGAGGACTCACCATGCAGCTCAGGCTGATCTCAAAGGCATGGAAATCATCCTGCACCATCTTCTAAGTACTACAACTACAGGCATAT
>NW_008428362.1:0-343 GCF_000622305.1 Nannospalax galili | reverse complement strand
GATCTTGTTCAGGCCTAAAGAACCAAAACCTGTGGATTTCCACTCACCAATAACGAGAGTACAGAGTTGGTGAGAAATGTCCCATGGATGGGGATTCAATCCGGATCATGGGCAAGTGACAGGTACTACAATAGGCCATGAGACAGGTGGCTGGCAGGGACATACACTGAGGGAATGCTCTGGAATGATCCCTTCCAGAACCCATGCTGAAGGAGCTTCTCTGAGCTTTTCCAGGCTCCATCATTGCTTTTTTGAGAGTCAAACAAAATACCACCTTATTTAATTTGATGCCGGTGCATAACTCCAGCCAGTGTACCCCCAAGAGTTACACTGTTGACTTCAG
>NW_008428361.1:0-343 GCF_000622305.1 Nannospalax galili | reverse complement strand
ATGTTAAATGACTGTGCAGTTCCCCCTTTTTAATTTTGTGCAAATAGCACTCAAGGGTACGATGCACTCTCTCAACTATGACCTGTCCTTGGGCGTTGTAAGGGATACCTGTTTTATGGAGAATGTCAAACTCTTCACAAAATGTGGCAAATCCTCTACTAGTATAAGCAGGCCCATTGTCTGCCTTTAGGCTTTTAGGGACACCCAAGTAGGCAAAGGCCTGGAGGCAGCGGCTTTTTATATCGCTAAGAATTTTTTTAACATGTGCCGAAGCAAAGATCATATGGGAATGAGTGTCTATAGACACATGGACAAAACCTAATTTGCCAAAGGAGGGCACATG
>NW_008428360.1:0-343 GCF_000622305.1 Nannospalax galili | reverse complement strand
TTGAAGTCAGGACACACAACAGAACAGTTTTGAATCCAGTTTTTCATTCCCATTCATGTGATATGAATGTTTACCCACTTCAAGGACATTTAAATATGCTGAAAACTCTAATGGAATTTTTAAAACACTGTGTATATTCTATGTTAACATGAATGAACTCCAAATAATGTTCCCATGCATATTAGCATAGAAACTATTTTTTAATTACATACGTGTATATGAACATCTACACATAAAATAATATTCTTATGAAAAAATTATTTAGCGAATTAAGCCGATGACATATACAGTTGCAGATTTAAATTACTCTAAATCATTGTAAAAAAAATAATGAATGCATTTT
>NW_008428359.1:0-343 GCF_000622305.1 Nannospalax galili | reverse complement strand
TACCTCTCTTTTTCTCATCATTTGTCTGTATTCCTTTCTGCTACCCACACACTGCCAATATTATAACCATTTATTATATTCCTACTATGACAAAGATAAAAATTAGTTTTATATTTGTTTTTATTTATTTTTTATTTTTATTTTTATGTGTATGAATGTTTTGCCTACATGTAAGTGCACCCATGAATGTAATACCCATGGAAGCCAGAAGAGAGAGTAGGATCCCCTGAAACTGGAGTTAAGGATGATTTTTAGCCACCAGATACAGCTGGGAACTGAACCTGAATCCTTTGCAAGAGCAGCTAGGACTCTTAACTGATGAGACATCTCTCCAGCCTGTTTT
>NW_008428358.1:0-340 GCF_000622305.1 Nannospalax galili | reverse complement strand
CTCTCTCTCTCTCTCTCTCTCTCTCTCTCTCTCTCTTTCTCTCATTTATTTAGAGACAGGGCTTGTTACCTGATGGAACTCTCTATGTGGACCAGGTTGGCCCTGAATCCATATAGATTCCCTACCTCTAGTTCCTTAATACTGGGATTATAGGTGTGCGCCATCATACCTGGCTCAATTTTTGTTTAGTTTTGTTTTGTGTTGAGAGCATCTCCCTGTGTAGCCCAGGCTGGCTTGAAACTAAAAACCATCCTGTGTTTGCCTTCCAAATGCTGCAATTACAAACAGGGCCACTCTGCCCACTATAGCTGTTATCTTTCTTCTTTTTAAAATATTTTTT
>NW_008428357.1:0-342 GCF_000622305.1 Nannospalax galili | reverse complement strand
TCAGATAATAGCGTCATTTATTTTTAACTTTTCTTTCCTTTTAAAGAGATTTTATTTGAGCAAAGGGTACATTTTTAATGATGTCTGAATTTTGTAGAATGGCTATTTCAGTAGGTAATATCTAATTTGAGCTTGCATGTTTTATTATGTGGTGGTTTATAAGCTAAAGTATTGATTTTTGGTATAGTTAAACCCTAGTGAGTTGATCTATAGGTCTGATAACTATTTGGGGAAAGTTCTATACATAACATATTAGTTTTAGTAGGATTGATTTGGAACCACAATCAGTTCAGTACTTGTCACCTAGAGCATTGTTCAGAGCAATAATTTTATTTGAAAAAA
>NW_008428356.1:0-342 GCF_000622305.1 Nannospalax galili | reverse complement strand
CAACTGGGAATCTGTATGTCAGAGAACTCTTAATATTGAGGTGAAGTAATGGTCCTGTGTTGTTCAAGGAGATGGGTTCAAAGCTGCTGGCTAAGGTGTTTGGTAATAAAGATGCTAAATGCTTCAGAAAGAGACAACGCAAACACCACAGGTGTTGATGGTAAGCCTGGGTGTCTGGTGTGTGCTTCAAAATGTTACTACTTTCTTGTGTGTCTGAAAGGATTTACTCCAATCTATGCAAGTTGACTTATAGAGAATGTTCAAAAGACCAGCATCATGGCTGGTTCCGGATATGACCAGACTCATGAACAGGAGATGAGAACAGAAGACTGAGCAAAGTAG
>NW_008428355.1:0-342 GCF_000622305.1 Nannospalax galili | reverse complement strand
AGGGCTATCCGGACATGGAGAACTACAACCCTAACAGCAGGGTTTCCCAACTCCACCCCAGCACAGGTGGTTCTTTGTTATATAAGAAAAAAGACAGGACAGAGGAGTAAGCTAGTAAGCAACATCTTCCATGTTCTTTGCTTCAGGTTCCTGCCCTGAATTATAGCCTTGGAATCCCTTGATGAACTGTGCTGTAAGCCAAATACACCCTTTCCTCCACAGGCTTGTTTTGGTGAGTGTTTTTACCACTGCAATAGAGAACAGATGAAGCTACAATCTAAGGCTATTAACGCTGATGAAGTCACTAATAGATTCATCTTGGGAGCGTCTTGGGACCTGTGA
>NW_008428354.1:0-342 GCF_000622305.1 Nannospalax galili | reverse complement strand
CTGTGGAAGGAAAATTTTCAGGATGAGGGAGACTATCGCAGGTCCAGTGGGGCACTGTCACTCCAGTGAAGATCTAGGTCCAAGTTTCTGGTCTGGATTTCAATTCATATTTTATTAGATGATGCATATTTTAATGCCGAAATATGTACCTCTTTTAGGCATTTCATTGTTTCACACATACGTAGTTTACTATGTTTAATTTTTTGTAACTTTGGACAAAAGATATAAATTTGCCAGCCAGAGCAGTTAGTTTTTCAGCTGGAAAATAGATTTGCTCTGTACACATGTGACCACATCATTGTTGCATTTCTTCATGATGGACCAGGAAATTCGAGCAAGAAC
>NW_008428353.1:0-342 GCF_000622305.1 Nannospalax galili | reverse complement strand
TAACTCCAGCTTATTGCAGACAATTAAATCATCACTATTATGGTCTTAATGGTGAATTTTAAGCTTTATAGCTTTTTTTGTAGTTTTTATATGGGGTATGTTCAATATACATAATACTTTGTTACATAAGGACATTTTCATGTGCTTACATGTGCTACACTGAGCTTATTCCGTCCCCTGTACCTCTTACTCTTTCCTTGTATACCCCTCCCTCTCAGTAGCTTCCTATGTTCCCCTCGATGGTGATGTATACATACATGAGTTTTTGTATCTATAGAAAATCTAAGAACCAGAAAGGAGGAAAATCATGATGTTTGTCTGAGACTGCCTTCACCATGTAAT
>NW_008428352.1:0-342 GCF_000622305.1 Nannospalax galili | reverse complement strand
TCAATCTGAAAATGTTTGTAAACTGCCTCTTCTAAGACACCTGACATGAGCAACTCCAAAATAATGTGGGAGGGATCTGCACAAAGGCTTGGTAGAAGAAAATAGGATTTATCAGGCCACTACTATAATAGGCAGCCATATTACTTTGGCCCCTCGATAGATAAAAGTCCAAAGACTCCCTGAAAGGGAAGGAGATAAATATTTAATCTGCTCTTTCTTCCCAATCTTAAGCGCTGCTTTTCAATTATTAATGTGACAAATTTTTTACCCTTAAAAATAACACTAAGGCTTTGAGATAAGATCATTTGAAAATTAAGGCCTCAAATATCAGTTTTATTTTTT
>NW_008428351.1:0-342 GCF_000622305.1 Nannospalax galili | reverse complement strand
CAAGGCCAGCCTGGTTTACATAGTGAGTTCCAGGACAGCTGGGGCTACACAAGGAGACCCTGTATCAAAAAGACAAAAAAAAAAACCCCTCAAACTTTCCCTATTATCCTCAGTCAAACTACTTCTTTATTAACCGCGTTTATTTATTTCAGAGGGGCATGTGTGTGCCCTGGCATGCATGTGGGGGTCAGAGGACAACTTCTACCATGTGGGTTCTAGGGGTCAAACTGAGATTGTCAGCCTTGGCAGCAAGTGTCTTTACCCACTGAGCCATCTCTCAGGCCCATCATTTGTCCCTTTAAGTCCAAGTCTTGACAACAATACAGTGACTATAGTAGCCGC
>NW_008428350.1:0-342 GCF_000622305.1 Nannospalax galili | reverse complement strand
GTCTCAATGGAACTTTGTGATGTCATATTGTAACATTGTAATGACAAAGTGCAGCAATCTACTATATACTGCACATGGGGCAATAGTGCTGGACTTTGGAGCATTGCGATATGACAATGGAGTATGGTGATGTCACAGTGGAACATTGAGAAGTAATATTGTAACATTGTGATGGGACATTGGAACATTATAATGGGACATCAGATGACAGTGTTGGCACATTGGAGTATTCTGATGTCATATTGCAGCATTTTAATTTCACATTGGAGGATTGTGAAGTCTTATAGTAAGATAGTGATGACACCAAGGAGCATTGTGATGTAACAATGGAACATTGTGAAT
>NW_008428349.1:0-342 GCF_000622305.1 Nannospalax galili | reverse complement strand
GGAGAATTATTCTGAGAGCTTGGTCACTGGTAGATTTCCCGTGCTGTAGTGGATGACCCCACACCCAAGTATATATGGACGGCATAAACTGGACTTAGTGGGTTATTGTAAGCATTTGAAGACAAGACGTTCTACTTCTTTCCGCCTTCCCCACCTGAGCAGCTGTCTGCTAGTTGTATGCTGTGGATAGTCATAGTCCCCATCCTGCTTTCCACAAATGCCTCTCTGGGCCTTCCCAAAGTGAGGAGCTGTAGAAGACAGAATTGAGGCTCCCTGATCTGTGGGTATTCTCTGCTTTCAGATCCTCAAGGAGTAAAAACAGATTCTCTCTGAAAATGGTAC
>NW_008428348.1:0-342 GCF_000622305.1 Nannospalax galili | reverse complement strand
CAAAAAGTAATGATGGAAAATAAGGTGTATATTATTACACCAGTGAATTTCAACACAGTCTCTTTTTCTTCCCTTACAGTTATTGGATTTTGTTTTGTTTCTGTTTGGATTTATTAAATAGTACTACTATCAAAATTCATATACCATTCACTAACTGTTAATATTATAAAATTCCATACTAAAAATACAGTCTGAATTGAACAAGAAAATTCAGAGAGATTAAAGTGGTAAAATGCATCCTTAAAGTGTGGTGTTGAATCAAGAGTCTGAAATACTTCAATGAGCTGGAACTGTGGTCCCTCTAGTGAGCTGGAGCTGTGGTCCCCTCCAGTGAGCTGGAGC
>NW_008428347.1:0-342 GCF_000622305.1 Nannospalax galili | reverse complement strand
ACTGTCCTTGTAGCCGTCCACCACCTCGGGCTCTTACCATCTTTATGCCCCTTCTTCCACAATGTTCCTGGATGCTGGGGAGGCAAAGTTTGGTACAGGTGCCCTATTCAGGGATAAACGCTATGAAGCCTTTTGTTCACTGTACATTGTTCAGTTGTGAGTTTCTGTGTTAATCACCATCTGCAGTATATGGAAACTTCTCTGATGAGAGCTGAACAATGCATTAATCTATGGGTGTAACAACAAGTCATTAAGAGTCAGTTTAATATAATAAGTATTTAGAAGAAAAAGAGTACTAATTCTCCCCTGTGTTCTGTGACCTGTCAAGCCTCAGGTTCCTAA
>NW_008428346.1:0-342 GCF_000622305.1 Nannospalax galili | reverse complement strand
TAAGAGCACTGGCTGCTCTGGCAGATGACCCAGGTGCAGTTCCCAGCACTCATATGGTGGCCAACAACCACCCATAACTCCAGTTCCTGGGTATCCAACCTCCTCTTCCAGCCTGTTCAGGCACTGCATACATGTGGTATATCTACATGCATGCAGGCAAAACACTCATACATATAAAATAGAAATAAAAATAATTTTTAAAAGGAATTAACCACCCTGGATATGATGGCATAAGTCTTTAATCTCAGCACTCAGAAGGCAGAGGCAGGCAGATCTCTGTGAAATCAAGGCCAGTCTGGTTGGTCTACATAGCAAGTTCCAGGGGTTACATGGAGAGCCTGT
>NW_008428345.1:0-342 GCF_000622305.1 Nannospalax galili | reverse complement strand
TTTGGGAGGGACCTCACAAAATCCCAGGTAGGGGGATGATATGGCACAATTGGGGGAAATTCACTTACCAAGTGGAGGCAGGATCCGGGGGGCTGTCAGGCAGTCCCCTGGGTTGTCAGACCCTCTGGTATTTGGAGGCCAGAGGGAGGCCAGAACCTGGCACTCTCAGGTGGTCTGCTGAGCTCTGAGCCCTTACCCCAGTGGCGGTCCAAACCTACCCTCTCAGGCTGTCTGCTAGGATCTCAGCCTTAGCCTAGCAAACCCAGATCTGCCCTCCTACATTCTTCTTAAGACAAGTTTTTGGTTAACCAGAGTCTAATTTGAGAAAAGAGGATCCTCTGT
>NW_008428344.1:0-342 GCF_000622305.1 Nannospalax galili | reverse complement strand
TGGATAGCTTTAGTGTCAACTTGACACACTTGTGTTGAGGGAGCCTCAATTAGGGAATTGCCTCCTTTGGACTGGACTGTGTGGCCATGTCTGTGGGGGAATTTCCTTATTGTTGCATGGTATAGGAGGGCCCAGCCCACTGTGGGTGGTGCCACCCTTGGGCTGGTTGTATAAGAAAGCAGGCTGAGCGGGGGTCAAGGGAGCAAATCAGTAAGCAGCGCTCTTCCATGGACTGTGCTCCAGCTCCTGCATCCAGGTTCCTGCCCTGGGTTCCTACCTTGGGCTCCCTGTTGAACTTTGACCTGGGAGATGTAAGCCAAATAAACCCTTTCCTCCCCATGT
>NW_008428343.1:0-340 GCF_000622305.1 Nannospalax galili | reverse complement strand
GCTGTTGTGGGTGCTGTGGGCTGACTGATGCAGAACATGGGCCCCTGATGGATGATTCAGTATTTTATTTAAACTTTTGCATACTTTTCCAAATCTGGTTGTTTCTTGCATGGATTCTTCTTATAATAAGAAAACAACTGAATGGGTTGGAGAGATGGCACAGCTGTTAAGAGGCTTGCTGCTTTTCCAGAGGAGTGGAGCTCGAGTCTCAACACCCATGTCAGGTAGATTACGATCAATTGTAATTCCCTTTCCAGGGGATCCAATGTCCTCCTTTGGCCTCCAAGCACACACACCTACATGGCACACACACACACACACACACACACACACACACACA
>NW_008428342.1:0-342 GCF_000622305.1 Nannospalax galili | reverse complement strand
GGAGACCTGATGAGCAGGGTTAAGAAGGCGGGCTATCTAAATGAGGAGGTGTCTCGTAGGATATTTAAACAGCTAGTACGTGCTGTACGCTACTGCCACAGGAAAGGCATTGCCCATCGGGACATAAAGCCTCAAAACATACTATTGGACAAAAAAGACAATGTTAAACTGAGTGATTTTGGGTTAGGTATCAAACTTACCCATGGGCAGAAGCTGACATCTTTCTGTGGCACAGTCCCCTTCTGCGCCCCAGAACTCTTTGAGGGCAATGGGTACGACGGTCGTGAAACTGATACCTGGAGCTTGGGTGTTGTACTCTATTTTATGTCGACGGGGCACCTC
>NW_008428341.1:0-342 GCF_000622305.1 Nannospalax galili | reverse complement strand
TCAGGCTGCCTCTTCCCCAGCACTGTGCAGACAGGGATTCAGGTATAGAATCAATGACAGAATTAATTACATTTCTAACAGCATGTCATTGACAGCTTTGGCCTATTGTATTGATTTTAATATACTTTCTAATACAAAAATCACATGGGCAGTGATACAGCCTGAAATATAAGTTAGTGCTCAGAACAAGAATAAAAAGTGTGATGTAATCATCTAAGAAAGCAAAGTAGAATGGAAAAATTTGACTGATGTGAACTTATAAGGTATCCAGGATATGTTTTTATGTGAGAAG
Source organism: Nannospalax galili (assembly GCF_000622305.1). NCBI lineage: Eukaryota > Metazoa > Chordata > Mammalia > Rodentia > Spalacidae > Nannospalax > Nannospalax galili. The sequence goes on along the minus strand of NW_008428341.1, from coordinate 50 downwards.
CTTGCAAATGTGTTTCTAAGTAAGACTCATTCATGTTTTTGAGGAAGAGT
>NW_008428340.1:0-342 GCF_000622305.1 Nannospalax galili | reverse complement strand
TACTTTCCTTTTGAGTGTTTAAGACCATACAGTTTGCCCAAGTTCACTCATTTTCTTTCTTTTTTTTTGAGGTCAGTTGAGGACCTGGTCCTTAGTGGTCACTTGGGCTTGGGTGGAGCCTCTAGCTCTCTTAATCTTCCTCACACCAGTTGTTTTATCTATGTGAGGATTCATCAAAGGCCTTCCTTCACCATGGCTTCACTCAGAAGCATTGCAGAAAGTTTCCCTCTGTGTTGGTCCTTGTTCTAGTTTGTTTTCAATTGCTGAGCAAAACATTCTGACCAATACCAACTTTCGGAGGAAAGGGTTTATTTAGCTTACATCTCTCTGGCCACAATTCAT
>NW_008428339.1:0-342 GCF_000622305.1 Nannospalax galili | reverse complement strand
AATATAAACTACATTTGAAATTTTTTTGAATCAGTATTTTCCTCAAAATAATACATTAAATAAAATACTAAGAGAATAGAATAATATTTCAGAAAGTGTGGTCTGGGAAATGGTTCAGTGGTTGAAAGCACTGACTGTTCTTGCAAAGGATTCAGGTACGATTCCAAGCACCCATATGGCAGCTAATAACCATGTGTAACTCCAGTTTCAAGGGATCCAATGCTGTCTTCTGACTTCTTCTGGCTTTGCATGCATGGGTACACTTACACACATGCAGGCAATACACTCAAGCACATAAAAATATAATATTTAAAATATTTCAGAATATGTGATAAGGTATTT
>NW_008428338.1:0-342 GCF_000622305.1 Nannospalax galili | reverse complement strand
TGCACACACAGTGCAGTTTATATTCAGTTTTAATTCTTGGAATCCATAACAGATATCATGAAAAATCACTTCCTGTTATCGACTGTCAGGCACTCTAACACATTACAGATGTGTTCTAAATACTGATAAACATCATTTTCCATATACTAATACCCTCAAGATTATATAGTGACTTAGTAGAACATTCCAGAATTCAAGCGTACCTATTTATAAACCTGGACAATATGTCTATTTACATCACTGGCAAAATATTCATTTTTATTCTTTTCTGTACAAATAACTCCCTTTATGATATAGGTCATTTGAACTTTTTCTTTCATTAATGTTGCTGGGCGTGGTGGC
>NW_008428337.1:0-342 GCF_000622305.1 Nannospalax galili | reverse complement strand
AATGTCTGGAATTAGCACATTCCACGGTTCATGGCTAGGACAATTTCCCAAAACTCAGGGTTGCCCTCCTTTTCCTTCTGGTGTGGAGCAAAGTTGCTGCCAAAATGGCTCTAAACAAAATGGAAACTTTGCTGAGCCAGTTCATATAATAAGCAATGGACTCATTCTGTCAGTGAGCCCTGCACCCTTCACTTAGTGAGAAATTCTCCGGGTCTCTTTAAGGGGCGAGGCTAAGGGGCGGAAAGGGGATACTGGGGGCGGGTCTCCGAGACCTACCGGAAGGAAGTCGGGCTTGCAAGTCAGCTTCCGGCTATGTTGCTACCGCCGCTGTGGCGCTGGGCC
>NW_008428336.1:0-342 GCF_000622305.1 Nannospalax galili | reverse complement strand
TATATATATATAACAAAAATACAAAGGAAAGCAAGACAATAAAGCATGCCAATTTACAACAGTGACTAAGAGGGAGACCAGAAAGGACGGGATCACAGATGCAAAGGTAAATGTCATGTTGTTTATACTTTTTCTTTTTTGTTCTGTTGATTGATTAATAGCCTGCTGTCACTGTTTATTAACTGACAAGGTTACAAAAATACCATAGCAGACACCTTACTTAGTTCAACCTTCTAATTAGCCTGTTGATCTGGTCTTCCCTATTACCAGTACCTCTCTACCTTCCAGAAAATGGGGTTCGTTTTCCTTCATGCTACTTCATGGAGAAGGCAAGTTTGAAGG
>NW_008428335.1:0-342 GCF_000622305.1 Nannospalax galili | reverse complement strand
AATGTTTCTCCTCAGGGTAAATGCATAGTAGCTGTGGTGCAGGGGGGTCCAAGGCTGCATTGCCACAAGCTGGAAGTAGAACTTGGTAAGAGTCTGCCATATGACACTGGGTTTGGAGACATGAAAGCTGCAGGATTGAATAAGTCGTGGAAGGAAGCTGAGTCTTAGCATCACAAGAGGCCAGGAGAGGCCATCAGTGAAGGTGTGGTAAAAACTCCAGGACATAGTAGAAACGTAAGGATTGTATGAGGATTACCGAGAATAGTTGCATGTGTGGTCTGGAGCTTATCTGAGCCTACAAGATGTGTGAACTGTGGACAGCACAGACTGAGAAGTGAAGTT
>NW_008428334.1:0-342 GCF_000622305.1 Nannospalax galili | reverse complement strand
CACCTGCTTTCCTCGAACCTACCAGGGGGATGTAGCCCAGTGGTGGGGGTTAGGCCCCCTGAGCCCTCCTCCTTTCAGGGCTATTGATGAACTCTTTCAGGTCAGGCATCCACAGCCACTGGAGTTCTGACTACAGTGGCCTCTCACAGCTGTCCTCCTGTCTTCCAGGTCTTAAATTCCCTCATGTCCCTCTTCCACAAGGAGTCTTAGCAGAGTTGCTATAAATATCTAAATGTCTTGTTTGAGATTGAGCACTTAACTGTCACGCTCATCAACTTGTGCAGCCAAGGATCTTTGAAGTTATTGCAGATCACTGGAGAGGGTGAGGCATCACTAATCTAA
>NW_008428333.1:0-342 GCF_000622305.1 Nannospalax galili | reverse complement strand
TGGGGTGGTTGTGTGTTGTGAGCACACACACATGAGTGTCATGTGATGGAATAGACTGGTGGGGCCAAACTGTACTGTAGTGATCAAAGTGCTTCGTTAGTTTAGTCATCGTTTCATTTATTTAGTTTTGTAGCATCCATCATAATGCATCTGAAGTGAGTGATTGTCACACTTGCTATCAAGAATGACTCCCATTTTCAGTAGGTGCTTACGAGTCCTATGTCAGAAGCTGGAGAGATGGCTCATTGGTTAGAGTATGTACTGCTCTTGCAGAGGAACCTTACTGGGCAGCTCATATCACCTATAGCTCTAGCTCCAGGGGATCTGGTACCCTCTTCTGGA
>NW_008428332.1:0-342 GCF_000622305.1 Nannospalax galili | reverse complement strand
AGCCCAGGTGACAGCCTTATAGAGTGACCCAGTCCAACATATACTTGAATTAGAATTAAATCTCTACCATATCATTTATATACCCACACCTTAGTCCAAGAATATAACAGTGATCTTATGGGTCTTTCCTGTGCCACAAAGTTTAGAATTTCCAAACAAAAATGCTTCATTGACCACAAAGTTTTGCTCCTTTCAATGACCCTAATTCTTTTAAAGGATTGCATTCCATTAGAAGAAATACCTCGGACAGTCTCTGTCACTATGTGGATTTAGTGCCATGTGCCTGTCCCACTGTATGCTGGTGTTCCAATTCACATAACTGCATTCACTGTATTTCAAAAT
>NW_008428331.1:0-342 GCF_000622305.1 Nannospalax galili | reverse complement strand
GGTGTATCTTTTTCTATTGTACATGAAAGATCAGTACGCACTAATGGCTATACTTGTTATGTTCTAGGTCATCTAAAAGACCAGGAGCCTGTCAATAAATATGGTGACATTCGTGATCAAGGAAACTTCCAATAACATACTGAGAAATTGGGTATTTATGTGAAATGATGCACTAACAGTAGTCATTTCCTAAAAAAAGACAATGCCCTAGTTTGTCCACATTTGTAGGTTTGGCATTTGTACTTACTGTGTTAAGGTAATAACCAAGAGATGTTAGAATCTGACACGTGAATCAGCAGGCTCTGGTGCTCCACTGCTCTCTGTGGCAGTGTGTTAGATAGT
>NW_008428330.1:0-342 GCF_000622305.1 Nannospalax galili | reverse complement strand
TTCTAGATACATAGCATCAAGACTGTTGAATTTTGATAAGAAAGGGAAAAAGATTAGAGCTTAGGAGATACGTTCAGGACATAGAATCATGTAACTTCTTAGAAAGAAGAACTTAATAACTGGAAGGAAATAAAAACAAAGGATAATGAGCTCATTATATGATTGATGCTACATTAATTACTTACTCAAAGCCAGTAATCATCATTAATATTTCTACCAGAGAGACAGAGAAACTGCTATCAATCAGGGCGAGAGTAGAGATAGGAACTGAAATCAGCTGTATTTCAAAGCAAGTATTCTTATCCACTCTTCTACCCTGACCAAAAAAAAAAAAAAAAAAAA
>NW_008428329.1:0-342 GCF_000622305.1 Nannospalax galili | reverse complement strand
GAACAGCAAGGAACACAGGACAGCAGCCTGCCAGTGTCTCTCTGCAACCAATGTCCCCAGATGACACTAAAGCAATGACTGCCACCATTTCCCAGCCTAGAACCTTCTTCCTGCAATAGCATGGCATGCAGGAGATAAGATGAGGGTCCCAGCCAGGCCTAGAGGAGAGAGCACAGGCAGAAACAAATCCAGGAGGTGTGCACACTCCGGGCCCAAGACTTTCTCTTTATCCCAGAGGCTCATTCTTCCCCACATGACCCTTCCACCCCCTTCCAACTCCTACGGACCCAGGCAAGGTTCATGAGCCACTGGGACTGGACCTCTGTTTACTCCTTAACTTCT
>NW_008428328.1:0-342 GCF_000622305.1 Nannospalax galili | reverse complement strand
AAAAAAACCCACCACTGGCTGTGCACCGCAACCAGTTTTGGGAAGGCTGGGAGGGCCCGTTTCAGTGAAGGTGGCTTGGGGAGGCCCGTCCTGTCTGGTCCATGGGTGGCTGGGGATCCACCCTATCCCCGAGTGCTACAGCCCTGCCGTCAGTAGCACTCGCTGAATCCAGGGGCCAAGGAAGAACATAGTAAAGGCCTACAATGTTTTCACTGATGGGGGCAGATTTGGAGCGGCAGCGGTAGTATACCCAGGGGTAGATGAGAAAGAAAAAAGATATGTCCACGCTTCTGATGGATCAGCTCAAGTCAAGGAACTCATGGACATTGCTTTAGCATTAAC
>NW_008428327.1:0-342 GCF_000622305.1 Nannospalax galili | reverse complement strand
TTTTTTGTTGTGTTTCTGATAGAAAATTTTATTCTGACTTTGTGTAGCTGTAGTTTGGTTGTTTATATTGTTGATGTAGCTTGGTTGCTTTTTGCTCAGCTATGAAAAGTTAGTTGGTGTGTCCTTCAGGTTCTTACAGAAGAGTAGGCTGGTTTAGGTAGGAGGCAGGTGTCTGGCAGGCAGATCAGGAGTCCTGGGGGGTATAATGTCAAGATAGTAATGGAGACACCTGTGGAGGGTCTAACAAACCAAGCTGGAGAATTGGGCTAGTGTGGGTGCAGAGGATTAGGCCACATTGGGCAGGTTTGGACTAAAAGCATAGTCCAGAGATCTGAGACAGTA
>NW_008428326.1:0-342 GCF_000622305.1 Nannospalax galili | reverse complement strand
AGGTCCCAGGTGAGTTAAGCTGTCTTTATATCTCTTGTGAACACAGTCTTACCTGACCCAGTGAACTGATTATTATATATTGCCTTACTCATATGGAATTATCTCAGTAATGCCTGCTTCACTTCTAGAGTCCTCCAGCGTTTGTTAATTATAAGAGTTTCACTTATTCATGACCATGTATCTCTAATGCCTTCCATCAGCCATCCCATTAAGGAATGCTGCCCCCTGCATTTTCCTAGGGTTGACGGCCTTTATCACAAGGATGGATAGGTGGTTATATAACTCAGTTGGAAAAATTCTGAAGAAATTAGACCAAAGTCTTTGCTCCCACATTCCAACCTC
>NW_008428325.1:0-342 GCF_000622305.1 Nannospalax galili | reverse complement strand
GTCTCAATCAATGCAGAGCCCAAAAACCATGTAAACAAAAGGTCATAATGTGAGCTCAAAGGCTTTAAAAGTAATCAGCAGAGGAAAAGGAAAACATACATAGAAACTGTTTTCATCTTCCTGCTGCATTCTCTTCACTCCCTTCTCATGCAGTAACCCTATTCTTGAACAAAGCAATGCCTACCTATCAGCATAATAACTCCTCATTTGTGGCAAACTGGAAACAAGCAGTCACAAGAAAGAAAATAGTCACAGAAGAGTATACTTCAGTAGGTGAATAAAAGGCTTTTGCAAAATGAACAAAAGGTGCCAGTGAAATGGAGAGATTCCACATAAAGAAAA
>NW_008428324.1:0-342 GCF_000622305.1 Nannospalax galili | reverse complement strand
GAGGTGGGGTGGGGGTGGAAGTAAGTATGACATGACCCAAAAAGCATTTTAACAGAACCAATCTGGCTGCTGTGTTGAGAATGGAATGTATAGCCAAGTGTAGACAGTGAGAGATCAGTTAGAAGATACTGTTTTCCATTTCTATTTTCTTAGTGGAGTAAACAAGGGTCATAAAGAGAGACTGGGGATGAGATTTTAAGAGTTTAGGACAGAGAAGGTATATATAAATCCGTCTTGGAGGAGGGTGGAGAATGCATACAGGAGGGAGATATATGATTGGGCTTTTCACATTTCAAGTTCTGTAGTTAAACTTATACTTAGCTGCATGGGGGCAGGTATGGC
>NW_008428323.1:0-342 GCF_000622305.1 Nannospalax galili | reverse complement strand
AAAAAAAAAAAAAAAGAGATTGTCTTTTTGTTAAACACTCTTCTATCACTCCATTAAACTGACATCTAACCTTGAAGGATCTCTGAGCTATATTATGAGGAGGAAAATATATTTTGTGTTGTCTAACAAAATGTGGCCATTTTTCTTCATTCATAAGTATAATTCTCAAATATTTAGTTTCAGGGCTTATTTACATTACCAAAAGCTATCAATGATACAAAAAGCCATCATGTATGTGTGCCATATCTACCAACATTCACTGTTAGATCTTAAATTTGAAATTTTATTAAGAATGCATACTAATAAAATTACAATGTATTTCAAGACTAACTAGAATCCCCC
>NW_008428322.1:0-342 GCF_000622305.1 Nannospalax galili | reverse complement strand
TGAGTACACGTATGCCTGACCTCTGCCCTCCCCACTGAGTCCCCACCGCCATCTGTCCTGTCCAATCCCTGCATCCCTATACTCAGCACCCACAGATGCTCAGTAACTACTTCTGAGTCTCAGTCCTTGATTCAAGGCCTGGTGGGAAGAACAGGATTGTGGCAGGTGGTAGGAGAAGCAGGAAGTTCCCTTACTGAGCTAGAGGGCACGTTGCCCCAGGTGAGATCCCTATTAACAACCACCCACTTCACACCTTCCCTGCTGCAACTTTCTTTTTGGTCTTTGACTTGCTTTGTTTGTTTTTTTGAGACCAGATCTCACTCTGCAGCCCTGGCTCCTCTG
>NW_008428321.1:0-342 GCF_000622305.1 Nannospalax galili | reverse complement strand
GCTTGTGATTTTGTGAGCTGGTTGACCCACCATGGATAGCTCAAAATCAAGCATGGTTTGAAGTTCTTACATTAAGGAAATTGACAAGTATTCCAAACTAGGGCTTCCTCTCACTAAGCAGAGATGGTTATTAAATCTTTGCCAGCCTACCACTGCAGGTGCAGGCCCCCAGGAACAGAAGTACACTGGGAGCCTGTGTTCTGCAAAAGGTCAAAGAGTTTCAGGGAGATGGGATGCAGGTGGAACATGGTAGTGTTTGCTGTCACTCTTCTGTAATGCTTACGGAGGTAGCAGAGGGCCACACCCAGCTGTTTGCAGGATCAGGGCAGGGGTGCAGGGACA
>NW_008428320.1:0-342 GCF_000622305.1 Nannospalax galili | reverse complement strand
TCTATCTAGGCACTAACTTTGTCTTAGGAATCCTCCTCTGCCATGTGAGAGCAAAAGTAATGGTTCCACAGCTCTGTGAGGCCACAGAATCTGAGTGGGCCTTACTCTGCAGCTCCAGTGAGATCATATAACCTACACGGGCACTCACCTTTGGGTGACTGAGCATGGGGATTATCCATATGGCCCTAAGGTATAAGGTAAGACCTCTTAAGTCACCGAGAAGTGGCCAGCCAGGAGTGCATCTGAATGAGGGAGGTTAAGACTCTCCATCCCCACTTATGCACACATTACATACATCCTGGGCACATGTAAAATTTCAGATGGGTTCCTCCCAGTCCAGTT
>NW_008428319.1:0-342 GCF_000622305.1 Nannospalax galili | reverse complement strand
CTGTGTGGCCTTGGGAAACTCACTTCATTCCTCTAAGCCTCAGTCCTCCTCCAGATAAAACAGACATAATCAAGGAACTTGCTTCACTGAAGGTAACAAAATTCAGGCTGGACATAGCAAGGGCTGCCTCTAAAGGAAAGCATCACCACAGTTAAGGCAAGGATTCTGTGCTCAGTTGTCCCCCAGGGAGACCACAGACTAGGACAAAAGGCATGGAACACTTCCATTTGTACTAGTGAATTCTTCACAGATTTGCCAAATGTATCTCATTGTTAGACTGCTTACCTAGCATGGACAAAGCTCAACATTCGATCCCCAGCACTGTATAACCCAGGTGCGGTG
>NW_008428318.1:0-341 GCF_000622305.1 Nannospalax galili | reverse complement strand
ATTAAATAGGTAGTTACAGCAAAAGAGAAATCTCAGCTACAGGCCTCAGATGCCATCTGATGACAGCCTTTTGGTTGGTGAAAGCTGGTGATCTGCTAAGTTAATACATTGCAAAAGATTTTTATATGTTAGTCACAGGATGTTAAGTCAGAAACAGATATGGGCAAGGAGTGGCTATTTAGGGGACTAATGATGACCCAAGACAAATGATAATTAGGCTCTGAACCTACAACATTCCAGAATCTGCACAGTCACTGAAGTTCTAATCAGTCCATTAGTCTTTGTAGAATGTTCTTTTTTTTTTTTTTTGGTCTTTTTGAGACAGGGTCTCCCTGTAGCCC
>NW_008428317.1:0-342 GCF_000622305.1 Nannospalax galili | reverse complement strand
GAGCTCTGGCTACTCTTGTAGAGGACCTGGGTTTGGATCCCAACACCCACATGGTGGCTAACAACAGCCTGAATTCTAGTTCCAGGGGATCCGACAGCTTCTTCTGACCTTCACAAGCATTGCATGACATGGGTGTACTTACATTCATGCTGGCAAAACATTCATACACAAAAAAATAAAGTTTAAAAGTATTTCCAGGAGCTGAAGAGATGGTTCAGCCCTTAACTGCCCTTTCCAGAAGCTCCAAGTTTGGTTCCCAGTACCCATACTGGGAAGCTCACAATTGCCTGTAACTTCAACTCCAAGGGATCTGACACCCTGTGCTGGCCTCCGTGGTTACTT
>NW_008428316.1:0-342 GCF_000622305.1 Nannospalax galili | reverse complement strand
AATAAGTACTCACGAGGGCTGTGAGAGTTAGCTGTATCCAACACAAACAGCCGGGCATGGTAACATCCACCTGTCACCCAGTACTCTGGAAGCTGAGGCAGGAAGTTTGCTGATAGTTTAAGGCTAGCCCGGGCTACATAATGACTTCAAGGTCTGCCTGAGCCATATGTCTAGACCCTGCCGTCAGCAAACAATTCTAACATAGCGTGTATCAGTTAGTTATTACTGTATAACAAACAATCTCCAAATTCTTCCTAACATACAATCCTAAATTATTGTTCTTATAACTCGGGGAGCTGTCTGACTGTTGGTTGATCTACTGTAGTAACGTGACTCAATTCC
>NW_008428315.1:0-342 GCF_000622305.1 Nannospalax galili | reverse complement strand
CCATCTCACTGGTCCATCATCTACTAATTTATATGAACAGAGTTTCACAACACTTCTCTAAACAAAACACAGATACTGACTGGGTATGGTGGCACATGTAATCTCAGCACTTGGAAGGCAGAGGCAGGTAGATCTCTATGAGACTAAGGCACCAGTTTGGTCTTGAGTTACAGGCCAGCTGGGGGACCTTGTCTTGAAGAACCAAAACCAAAACCAACATAAACACAAACACAGATTTAGTACTGATGTGAACCTTAACACATCCTGGCACTCACTAAATAGACATGGCTGACCTGGAACTTGATAGGTAGACCAGTCTGGCCTTGAACTCACAGAGATCTA
>NW_008428314.1:0-342 GCF_000622305.1 Nannospalax galili | reverse complement strand
CCCCTGAGATAGGCCAAACACCAGTTCAACTTAAAAAGTATAAAAACATAGGAGACAGAAAAAGACTAAGTTCTTTTGGGCTTTTGGAAAAGACAGAATTTCTTAGTTTGCAACCTATTGGCCCTGCTTCTACCAGCATTTTCCAATTGCTTCTGATAACGCAATTCCTCTAGGGGTTTGGATCCAGCATTAGGATGTTTTGTTTGGGAATGTTAACTATGAGAACATCTGCAAATGGGAAGACCCAACCTTGTATTTGTTTTTACTTCCTTCTTTCCTCTCTCTTTTCTTTTCCCCTTTCCTCTCCTCTCCCCTCTCCCCTCCCCTCCTCTCCCCTCTCCC
>NW_008428313.1:0-342 GCF_000622305.1 Nannospalax galili | reverse complement strand
TACAGACTGATTTCAAGGCCAATCTGGGCAACTTAGACCTTGTCTCAAAATAAAAAGTACAAAATGAGTTGTTTGAATCTTTATGGTAGAACACTAGCCTAGCATGTGTGAGGTCCTGTGTTCAATCCTCAGTACTGAAAAAATAAAAGAGTAAAACATGAAATATTTGTTCCCCACCCTTCTCTGGAGCCTGTTATAAGCTCATTTTCTATGCTTTTCTATATCATATGCAACCTAAACAATTGTGCGGTGCATAAAGATGTTTCTATCAACCATGAACTACACATATGAATATGGTCTCATAAGATTCTATCACATAATGACATGGCTATCTCAGTGTAA
>NW_008428312.1:0-342 GCF_000622305.1 Nannospalax galili | reverse complement strand
TTCATAATGTCTTTCAACCCAATTGCTAATACTGTAATAATTTCATACTGGCAATCTGAGCTTTCAAAGTGGTGATTTAGTGACTGATGGTCATTTCTCCTTTGTAACTGTGTGCCGATTCGAAATTTACCATTTCTTTTAAGCTTCCTATCCACTATTATTCCTATTATTCTTATCTACCTGTTATTATTATTATAAACAGATAGCATTGCCCTTTTACTTTGCGGAGGAAGTAAGCTTCACAGAACGGGAGCAGCTCTGCCCTGTTGTCCATGGGGCAATTGGATTGCTTCATTACATACACTTAGGTTTTCTTCCTGTTTTAGAGGAAGTACTTCTCTT
>NW_008428311.1:0-342 GCF_000622305.1 Nannospalax galili | reverse complement strand
GAAATGTTCAAAAATTAATAAAAATATAATTTAAAACATTTTTTAAAAGAACTACTAATTAATGTGCTTAAAGAATTTTTTCTGTTTCCAATTACAAATTTTGTTGTCCGGCATGGAAGATATAAGAATCTCACAATGTCAAAATCTTAAGCTGAAATGTAATATACATTTAAATAATGTTAACAATACGTGTCAAGCATTTTTCTTTTACTCTGGGCATCTCCAGAACAAATAACTGCCCTCCAGTGTGCCCATACCCAAGGCATAGGCTGGGTCGTTCCTTTGAAAAGACTTCTTAAGGAAACTTACAACGAAGTTACACTGTCTCCTTATCATTATTTG
>NW_008428310.1:0-342 GCF_000622305.1 Nannospalax galili | reverse complement strand
TTTCTTTCTTTCTTTATTTTTGTGATATGATAGTATCTTGCTAGACAGACCATCCTGACCTGGAACTCATTATGTAGACAAGACTGGCCCAAACTCAGAGTGATCTACCCACTTCTGGCATTAAAGGCATGCACCACTATGCCCACCTAAGGATATCTTTGTTTTAATAATTTTACTGATTCTTAGAGAATTCCATGCAGTGTACTTTGATCACATACAGATCCCCTCCCCCATCTTGCTGCCACCCCAGCTTCATGTCCCCTAGTGGTATCAGTAAGTTCACAATCTGGAGATACTGACTCTTAAAAGTGTTTCCATGAATACTGGCATCATGAAAAAAAA
>NW_008428309.1:0-342 GCF_000622305.1 Nannospalax galili | reverse complement strand
AAAAAAAAAAAAAAAAAAAAAAAAAAAAAAGACTAAGCTGTGAAGATACAGAGGAAATGCAAATTTCTAAGAAATTGGAGCTTGTCTGAAAACTCTACACCACATATTCCAGTTCTGGAAAATGCAAGCCATGGAATGGCTGTAGGAGGTGGGAAAGGAGAGAAGGGAGAACAGGTAAAGCATAGAGGAACTTTAGGGCCAAAATACCGTTCTATGTGACACTACAATGGTGTGTGCATGCATGACAGGTTTATACAAACCCACAAAATGTTCAGCACCAAGAATGAACCTGATGGAACTGGGTTCTCTGGACCAACCATCATAAAATGTCCCAGTCAGTTC
>NW_008428308.1:0-342 GCF_000622305.1 Nannospalax galili | reverse complement strand
AAAAAGAAAGAAAAAAACACTGGAAGGTTATCATCATATATTAAATCAATCACAGGCAAGGTCTAACACCGTGTGGAAAGGTTTCATCCATTTGTATTAATTGCCTTCTCCACAGATCTCTGTTGGGTACCATTGCATGGGTAAGAGGCGTTAACTAGGTTAGTTCTTTACTATCTTTAGTTAACCCTTTGGAGTCATTCTGCATTTTTGGGATTTTACTTGGAGTCTCTTTGTGTCTTTTTATCCTTGATACATTTACAATCGCTGGCTCAAGTTGCCTGTACCTGTCCTTTGACTCCTGTTCCCCTAACCTTAAACAAGTTAAAATCTCCCATTTTTTTC
>NW_008428307.1:0-342 GCF_000622305.1 Nannospalax galili | reverse complement strand
AGAAAAAAATTCCACAATGCCGAGGCTCCCGACACCTTCACCCCGACCCGCAGCTCAGAGGCTCCCGACACCTTCACCCCGACCCGCAGCTCAGAGCTTGGCTTCCATTCAAGTCTTGAAGATCAGAGGCCTGTGCGAAATCGCTGGAGACACGCTGTCTGCACGTCTGACCTCACAGCGGAGCGCAGCGAGCCGGGTAGTGCTGCTGTTTGTCCACAGCGGAGACTCAGGTCCTCGGGGTGAGCGGGGCGCCCCGCCCGCGGCTAGTCCGAGACCCGCCCACCGATCCCGCGGTGCAGGCCGCCGCCCCTCGGACCGCGCTCAGCTGTCCCTCTGGCTTCC
>NW_008428306.1:0-342 GCF_000622305.1 Nannospalax galili | reverse complement strand
AATACCTCTTTATTTACTATCAAAGGACACACAGGGTGAATAACACACATACGTATCAAGGAGTTGCCACATATTCTGTAAAGAGCATGTGAATATGTGAAAATATTTATGCATATATGCAACTTGAAAAATTCTAAAGTGTGTGAAATTCAAGTCTCAATTTACATAACAAAAGCAGAACAATATTCAAATATCAAAATTTTTAAACAAATCTGTAATAAAAATTCCAGGATACTGTATAGTCTTGAGTATATGCTAGAGTATTATATAAAAATGAATATCAATTATTTTTATAATTCCATGTAATGGTATATGACATTTTGATAGACATGACTTTTGTTT
>NW_008428305.1:0-342 GCF_000622305.1 Nannospalax galili | reverse complement strand
ACACAAATAATAACTTATTTTTAAAAGGAAGGAAAAAAAATGTAACATTTTAGAGGAAGGGCCAGAGGAGTATGCATTCAATTTCTCACTAATTTGTACAATTTGGGTGATCCACAGGTCTTGCCTGCCTTTCATGACCAACTACAGTTTCCATTGCAATGTGTGCCATCACAGTGGGAATACCTATTTTCTCCGGAAGCAAGCAAGTAAGAACAACTCTGGAGTATTTAAAAGTGATGGTCCCTTGGAAAACAAAAGGGTTCAACACTCAGGATACCTTTACCTTTGCCTCAGCTGGTTGGAATGAACTTGGTATTTATTTCTGAATAATTGCAGTTGCCC
>NW_008428304.1:0-342 GCF_000622305.1 Nannospalax galili | reverse complement strand
GGTGCTAGGATTCTAATCTGGATCTTCTGTTAGAGTAGCCAGTGGTCTTAAACACTAAATCATCTCTCCAGTCCCCAACCCCCTAAAACTTTTTTACTATCCAATTTTCTAGCAGCCTCAATTGTCATTCTTGGGTCTGAAATCTTCTTTTCTCTCCAAGTTAGCTGGGCTGTCCAAAAATCAGATTTGTGGAATAACAAATAAAACTGCTACTTTCTGCCAAACAGCAAGAACTAAACTTGAAAGGCCTCACTATGAACTGCTTAGGATGTAACACGAAACTAAACCAAGTCTTCAATTTGGAAAGGAACGTAGGGTGGGCCTACCTTCTGAAGAACCACA
>NW_008428303.1:0-342 GCF_000622305.1 Nannospalax galili | reverse complement strand
GTGGAGTGAATAAAAAAAGCCAAATATAAAGCTCAGGAGTTCCTGGAGCCAGAGGGTTGAAAGGGGTGTGTGTAAGAAAGGCTTCCCCTAATGATCAAGAAATGCCTAGGGAGATTCCTCAGGTCCTTGCAGAACATGCATAGTTTTGGTTAAATTGGTACTTTGGGGGCAGCCTCTCCCCCATCCTTCCCAAGAGCCCAGTACAAAGTGTCCAGTGCTATTTGGAGCTGCTATTCAGGGCTTCCAGAGGCAGGCAGTTGGGCCCTGAGAGAACAGCCAATAGGGTATGGCAAAGCCTATTATAGCTGACCCTGTCTGAACCTGTATAGGTCAGTCCCTGGT
>NW_008428302.1:0-342 GCF_000622305.1 Nannospalax galili | reverse complement strand
ACACCATAGAGTCTTACAGCATCATATGAAATAGCAGAATTCTTACCCTAATTCAGGAAGAACTACTAATCTGAACTGAGAAATTTGACCTAGAATACACATTAGCTAGGTTCTTTATTAGTGGAAGACTCTGATCCCAAAATTACCTTGTCTAATTATTTTTAAGTATTAATTTTTGCATTTTGTATTAACCTGGGAGGTTCATGACATCAGAAAAGTTACATGCTTTAGGATGCAAAGAAGACCATCTATCTGAATTGAAGAAACATTTAGTTCAGGCAATTATACAGTCTTCTGAAAAATTCAGTGAGGAAAGTTAACACGAAATTATTGTCTTTCAAA
>NW_008428301.1:0-342 GCF_000622305.1 Nannospalax galili | reverse complement strand
AAATTCTTTTACTACATAATACTGACATCTAAAGTAATACATTTTTAAGCTAGCAAAAGGTAAATCACTTTAACATTGCACTTTTATTTCAGAATGAATTTGTAATCTGCACATAGCACAGTAAATAAATAATCAACATACCATAAAAATTGAGGTTATGCTTCCCAGATGATGGCCTAGGTTCCATGTCCAAAGGCTTTGCTGTGCTTCAAGAATTCTCTCAGGGTCAGCCATAGAATGAGGAAGGTCAGCTCTAGGGTAGTTGGTCACTGACCACTATGACTAATGACTAGAAAAGTTACATCAAACTGAATCCAAAGCAGAGCCAGACAAACTAGGGAG
>NW_008428300.1:0-342 GCF_000622305.1 Nannospalax galili | reverse complement strand
CCCTTTCTGGAAAATTCTTTCATGTGTAAAACTGAACTAAGCTTCGAGACTTTCCAAGAAGCCATTGCAAGGATAGCGATTTTGCCTTAAAGAAAACCCCAACACAGTGGTCATGCGTAGATCCTTTATAAATAATTGCCATTGGTTCAATATCACATGACTCATTATTGAAACCTGGTCTCACCACAACCCCCTTCTCCTGGCCGAGGTTCAACCATGCTACAGACAAGCATCATTTCAGACATCTGACTAAGTCATTGAACTAAGGAGAGGCATATATTAGGGCTGTGTTTCTCTGGATACTTGTTTATCTTGGGTTCAGTCAGTGTGTTACAGAAATAT
>NW_008428299.1:0-342 GCF_000622305.1 Nannospalax galili | reverse complement strand
TGTTTCAGTAAAAATATGAGCTCTGTTCTTATATCCAAAGTAATCAGTGCAGCTGCTTCCTGTTGGGTGAGCATTTCTCCAAAGCCCTCCCCTGTCAGATTGTAGCTGATCAGTAACAAAGAACAGGCGTTCAGGAGAGATGCTTCTGCCTGGGGACAGCCTCTCATTGGAGGGCTGGGGTGTGCAGGAGCCTCTTGTTTCTTCTTGCTTGACTGATTCTTGCTTTCATGTTGATTTCGAATTCCGGAAACTCCAACAAGTCCTCCAGTGAGACCCATAACTGCAACAAAACCAACAATTACAAGGAGACACGACTATTTCAGCAAGACCCATATAAGCTCC
>NW_008428298.1:0-342 GCF_000622305.1 Nannospalax galili | reverse complement strand
TGAGAATGAGTGAGTGAGAGTGAGTGAGTGAGAGTGAGGGCATGAGAGAGTGAGAGAGAGAGAGTGAGTGAAAGCATGAGTGAGTGAGAGAGTGAGAGTGAATGAGAGTGTAAGAGTGAGTGAAAGAGTGAGTGAATGAGAGAGTGAAAGCGAGTAAGGGAGAGTGTGAGATAGTGAGAGAGTGAGAGAAAGAGAATGAGGGAGAGTGTGTGAGTGAGAGAGTGAGAGAGTGAGTGAGACAGTGAGTGAAGGACTGAGTGAGTGAGAGGGTGAGTGAGAGAGTGACTGAGTGAGAGTGAGAGAGAGAGTGAGTGAGTGAGAGAGTGAGTGAGTGAGTGAGAG
>NW_008428297.1:0-342 GCF_000622305.1 Nannospalax galili | reverse complement strand
AACTGAAATGAGAGAGATCTTCTTGATTGGATCATCTGAAGCTAGAAGACATACCTTAAATGTGGGTGTTACTTTCTGATGGCAATCATATAAAAGGCCATGGCAGAGGAGAGCACTTGCTTTTTGGCACTTGCCTTCTCTCTTGCTGGTGAGTTCGTCTTGCTGCCATAGACTGAAGACTAGCCGATGTTTAGGAATTCATCAGTCCTTCAGTGCCACATTGGGACTACTGCAACATCCAGCCTTGTAGACTGAGCAACTATGGGTTCTCAGCCTCTCCAGGGTGGTGCAGCCAGTGTTGGCCTACTTGGATTCTATCCTGTTAGCTAATCTGATAAATCC
>NW_008428296.1:0-342 GCF_000622305.1 Nannospalax galili | reverse complement strand
TAACTCCAGTTCCAGGGAAATCCGAAGCCCTCTTCTGACCTCCACAGCATTTCATGGCATGTACATGCAGGTAATACACTCATACTTATAAAAAAATAAATAAAATATTAAGAGAATAAAATAAAATAGGGATTTACTTTATTAAAATATTTTATTTTATGTGTATGTGTGTTTTTCCTTCATGAGTGTAAGTATGCTATGTGTGTGATATACCCACAGAGGCCAGAAGAGGGCATTAGATCTCCTGGGACTGTAGTTAGGAACAGTTGTTAGCTATCCTGTGGGTGCTGGGAACTAAACCTGGGTCTTCTGCAAGAGCATCCAGTGCACTTAACCACTGAG
>NW_008428295.1:0-342 GCF_000622305.1 Nannospalax galili | reverse complement strand
TGAAGTCATATTGCAACATTTTGATGGAACATTGGAGCAAAATAATGGCACATGGGTCCATATTGTTGGCACATTGGAACATTGTGATGTAAAATAGGAGCATTGTGATGTCACAATGGAACATTATGAAGTCATATCATAAAACTGTGATGGCACCATGGATCATTGTGAAGTCTCATTGGGGGAATGTGAGTGGACATTGAGCACCGTGTTTGCATAGTGAGCCTAACAACGTCAGAAGGATCATCGTAATGACACAAATGTGCATAGTGATGGCACAATGAGAATTGAGATGTCACAATGAAACATTGTGAAGTCATATTGTAACATTGTGATGGCACA
>NW_008428294.1:0-342 GCF_000622305.1 Nannospalax galili | reverse complement strand
CAGAAACTGAATCCCTTAAATTCCCTCATTGGAAATACCGGCCAGGCCCACGAATAAAAGGAGTTGGCGGCACACAAGGTATCAAGCTGGTCACACATCCAATATATTAGAAGGACTTGGATGGGAACCAGGGCAATGTTACCCCCATAGTAGTGGACGTTCCCCATAACTTGTGGGGCCAAGACGTCCTAGAGGACATGGGAGCAGTCCTTACCATGCATGACCATGCCTTTTATGATGATATCATGTTCCATGATAACTTGGAACTATCAGGGAAAGGACAAACGTTGTCCAACACCCCCAATCCTAACGGCCACTGCCTGCCCGGGATCGACTCCAATC
>NW_008428293.1:0-342 GCF_000622305.1 Nannospalax galili | reverse complement strand
CTTGGCTTTTCTGCCTGCTGAGGCTGCCCTCTCCCAGGCCACTGGGACACAGATGTGCATTTTATGCAAAGTGCCATGGCAGGACCATCCGAGGCAGGACCACCTGGACCTTTCACCCAGGGCTGCCTCTGTGTTCGTTCTCATCTCTCCTCGATATGCCCGGCTCTTCTCTTCTTGGTTCATGAGTCTCTGGCTTGATGGGTTCTCCTTCATGCACCCACCTCATTTTTTTGCTTTTCTATTTTCGGACTCCAGTGATTCTCAGCTCCCCTGTCAGCTGTCAGCCGTGGCGTCCAGGTGGACAGGAAGGAGCGAGACCTGTGCCTTGCTGAGCTCTCTCAT
>NW_008428292.1:0-342 GCF_000622305.1 Nannospalax galili | reverse complement strand
CTGCTTGCAGCCTTTCATGACATCAGTGTCACAGTAGATAGCCCGGTAACTGCCATGATCAGGCTCAACCCTTCATGTATGACACCTCCATTGATTCCCTGAGACCCCTGATAGACCTCGCCCAACCCTCCACGTCCTGCACAAGGCAGATGGGCCAGGCAACAGTGGTTAACATGTCTGGCAGAAGGTTGGGTGATGGGCAGAGGAAATTAAAATGGTGAGAAAGAATTAAAGTTAGAGTCCTAGAGGTTGGAAAGATAGGGCTCAGTGGTTAAGAACACTGACTGCACTGGGCATGGTGGCGAATGCCTTTAATCCCAGCACTTGGGAGGCAGAGGCAGG
>NW_008428291.1:0-342 GCF_000622305.1 Nannospalax galili | reverse complement strand
TCTAATTACAGAATGAACAATCTGTGCATTTATATTTATGAGAGACAGTGTGTTTCCCTTTCAACATGAGCAAAGAGAGGGCCTGTGAGGAGGACAGCTGTCATGGACACATTTCTATTCTCTAACTAGGACATCAACATTTTTTCTGGATATTTTTGAGGGATGTTGACTCTCAGATATCAGCCTCTGTGGCCACACTTAATAAGAACAAGCTGGCATTCTTGCCTGGCTTTGTCTCCATCATTAGTCAGGTAGATCCACTGAATTCTTCACTGTAGGGATGCAGGTCTATGGTGACTGTGAGGAGGTGGTCATCGTCTCAGGGTGGATAGCTATATCTGC
>NW_008428290.1:0-342 GCF_000622305.1 Nannospalax galili | reverse complement strand
TCAGAAACCAGGAAGGAATGCTGCTTACTAGCTTGCTCAGTCCTTGAAGCTGGCTGCTTCAGCAGTCAGAACAGTCCCATAGTGGCTCTCACACTAACTAGGGAGGCTGACAACCTGGTAGTTGCTCAGTTCATGAGGCTATGTGCCTTAGCTGTCACAATCTGGTACCTAGAAGGTACCTGGAGAACTGCTGGTCCTTGGTCAGTGATGGTGAAGACTCAGCAGCTCACTGGGCTTCATTCTGTGGTGACTCAGAACAGAATGGACCAGGCTCTTAAGGTTTAAGGTGAAAATGAGAGTTCTATTAGGTATTGGACTAGGAGTCATTCATTTTATACTCTG
>NW_008428289.1:0-342 GCF_000622305.1 Nannospalax galili | reverse complement strand
TTGTAATGGGTCTGTAACTGCATGGCCCATTGGTGGAGAACTTGCTCAAAACATGGGGAATCGGGGCCTGATTTGTTGGCGGCTTTGTGGATGAGTGCAAGGTCTATGAGAGTTGTGGGCACCCATGGCTGTTGTGCAGCATTTGGGCCAACATTAACCGGAAAGGTGGACAATGGCTGGCAAGGGGCAGCAAGGGGTGGGTGGGCCATAGGGGGGTATAATGAGCCGGAGGTGTGTTGGAGCAGGTGGAACGTAGCTCCTTCCATGGGTACTGGGGTGGTGGTGTCTCTCGTTGTGGCTTTGAAAGCGGGGTCTGAGGTAGAGGCAAGGGGGCCCCTTCCT
>NW_008428288.1:0-342 GCF_000622305.1 Nannospalax galili | reverse complement strand
TTTTTTTTTGAGACAGGGTCTCACTGTATAGCCCTGGCTGGCCTAGAAATTGCTATGTAGATCATAGTGTCCTCACTCACACATCTGGCAGTTGATGCCAGCTGTGTGGGGACTCAGTTGGGCTGTTGACCAGAGCATCTGCTCAGGTCCAGCTCATTTGAGGAGGCTTCCTCTCATCACATGGCCTCAGAGTGGTCAGGCCTTGCATCTTGGCCCCACTAGCATCCAATGGACATGATGAGGGTCTCATGGTGCTCTCTAAGCCAGCCTCTAGAGCCACATGGTGTCCCTTCAGCAGGTTAAAACCAGCTTGGAGCTTGCCTCACTGTAGACACAGACTCT
>NW_008428287.1:0-342 GCF_000622305.1 Nannospalax galili | reverse complement strand
GTGTGAAATGGGGATGTAGAAGTCAGACCGTTATCTTACCAGAGAATTTTTTCCCTATCTAATCAATATACCCAGAAAAAAATTACACACAACCACAAAGAGATGGGGAGGAATAAGTAACTATAAAGGCCTTTAGAAAAAGTCACATGGAAACCTACCACTATAGAAGCTTTTTGGAGTGTATACATGTACATTATAAAAGGAGATTAAAAGGAATTATGCTATTACAGGGAGACACTGCCTTTCTAGACATCATATGCTAAAGAAAAAAATCGTCAATGCCAGTAATTAATTTCCTCTCTAAAACTTGTTGACCATTGGTCCCATAGATCCTCAAACAAC
>NW_008428286.1:0-342 GCF_000622305.1 Nannospalax galili | reverse complement strand
GCATACACATAAAATAAAAATAAATATTTTTTAAAAGTAATATTGCTATCCATACCAGGAAATACTACTATTAGAAACAAATTTTATAAACACAATTTAGCAGAACTGAATTCTCTGATTCCATTCCAAACTATCACATAATTTAGCTATAACTTCAAATCTGCCTTATGCAATATAATTTAACAAATTGTTTTCTGGAGAAAAGGAAATAATCTCAATAAATAAAGAAAAATATAATAAAATAAAAAACTTCATAAATCATAAACAAGCAGTGATATAAAGAAATATTGTTGGGGCTGGAGAGATGGCTCAACAGTTAAGAACACTAGTTGTTCTTGCAGA
>NW_008428285.1:0-341 GCF_000622305.1 Nannospalax galili | reverse complement strand
AGACACGACCATCTGCACGTCAGAGGGGGCAGGTTACACGACCATGTGCACATCGGAGGGGGCAGGTGACACGACCATCTGCTCGGAAGAGGTGGCAGGTGACAAGACCATCTTTAAGGCAGAGAGGGCAGGTGCCACGAACATGTGCATGACAAAGAGGGCAGGTGACACGACCATGTGCACACCAAAGAGGGCAAGTGACACGGCCATGTGCATGACTAAGTGGACAGGTGAAACGACCATGTCCATGTCAGAAAGGCAGGTGACACGACCTTGTGCACTTCAGAGACGGTAGGTGACACGACCATCTGCAAGTCAGAGGGGGCAGGTGACACGACCAT
>NW_008428284.1:0-342 GCF_000622305.1 Nannospalax galili | reverse complement strand
TATTTATACCATTGTGTAAGTATAAACACTGATATTGTCATGATCAAAACCACAATGTGACAATGTTGATGGATGAAGAAATGTAGAGAACATGTATGAGATGTGGATGAGAGTGAGCTGGGGTACACCTGAAGCCATCAATGGAGGAGGACAGAACACTAAGCCAAAAGTCAGAAATAGCAAGTCAGTCATGGCCTCAGACATACAGAAGTCAACTTGAAAACAAGCTGAAAGAATCAGAAGCATTTGCCTCTAAGAAGAAAAGCGTGGGTGGGGGCTGAATGGACTTCCATTTTCATAACAGCTTATAAACTAACTCTTTATGTATATATTAATTGTGAT
>NW_008428283.1:0-342 GCF_000622305.1 Nannospalax galili | reverse complement strand
AGGGAGGCAGGGAGGGAGCCAGGGATGCAGGGATGCAGGGAGGCAGGGAGGCAGGGAGGGAGCCAGGGATGCAGGGAGGCAGGGATGCAGGGAGGCCGGGAGGGAGGCAGGGAGGCAGGGATTCAGAGAGGCAGGGAGGGATGCAGGGATGCAGGGATGCAGGGAGGGAGAGAGGGAGGAGCCAGGGATGCAGAGAGGCAGGGAGGCAGGGAGGCAGGGATGCAGGGAGGCAGTGAGGGAGCCAGGGATGCAGGGAGGGAGGGAGGGTGGACGGGAGGAGGGGAGGGAGGGAGTCGGGGAGGGAGGGAAGGAAGGAGGGAGGGAGGGATGGAGGAAGGGAGG
>NW_008428282.1:0-342 GCF_000622305.1 Nannospalax galili | reverse complement strand
TGTCAGATACGGAGTTGGTAAAGATTTTCTCCCATTCTGTGGGTTGTCTCTTCGCTTTGGTGATTGTTTCATTAGCTGTACAGAGCTTTTGAATGTCATGTAATCCTATAATTCAATTGCACTAATTTCTCAAGCTACTAGAGTCCATTCAGGAAGCTCTTGCCTTTACATATTTTGCACGTTTTCCTCTAGCAGTTTCAGAATTTTAGGTTTTACATGAAGCCTTTGATCCATTTTGAATTGTTTCTGTGCAGGGAGAGACAGGATTCTAGTTCCTTCCTGCATGTGGACATCCAGTGTTCCCAGCACCGTTACTGAAGAGGCTCTCTTCTCTCCATCGAA
>NW_008428281.1:0-342 GCF_000622305.1 Nannospalax galili | reverse complement strand
TTTGGGCTTTTTTTTTTTGCTCCTATATATTAGCCTTCACCCCTACTCTAATCAATAACCCAGTAAGCTCATTGGTTCACTGAGCTAGACTAGGGTAAAATAATTTCTTGGTCTCTCATTGATTCCTGATCTGGAGTGAAGAGATGTCTGTTCATGTCTCCTTGGGAAAAATCACTCACTATAACCCAGGTTGCATCAACTTATCCTGGGCTAATGTGAACAAACTTCTGTTCACCATAGATAGGTCATTTAACAGTTGTGTTCTCACCCCAGTTAGAACATTCATGACAGAGCAAAGAAATGATTCCACCCAAGTCCAACTTGGAGATGTGATAAGTTCAT
>NW_008428280.1:0-342 GCF_000622305.1 Nannospalax galili | reverse complement strand
TCCCGTTTTCTATATATGCATCCCTGGATCTTAACTGCTTTCTTCATGAATATAGCCATATCCTTATCATCTTTTGTTGTTGTTCAAACCCCATAGTTTACCCAGCAATACCTGAGAATCCATGAAAAGAATTTTAAACTTAAAGAGGTATCATCTATGTGACATTGTGTGGACAGTAACAGAAAGCCAATGGCCTTAGATTCTATCATGATGGAGAAAGGAAAAAGAAAGGGTATGAAATCCACCCTTTAAAGTGCTAATATAAATTATTCTTACATGTCTGTGTCCTGAATAGCTAAAGGCTACATAACAAGCAACAGTGCCAGACAGGCGATACCTTCT
>NW_008428279.1:0-342 GCF_000622305.1 Nannospalax galili | reverse complement strand
ATACATATAGTCATATATAGTCACATATACATTAAAGGTTTGGAAACTTTAGCTGTGCTCTCTGCTTTGGAAAAAAATGTATCTTAGTTTATCATGTTGAGTTTGCATCATGTGGAAGTTAACAGCCACTCTGGTCTAGGAGCATTAAACTGATTTTCCCCTGTGGGGTAACAGTCTGTATTAAATATGTAAGGTTTTATCTATGTGGGCTTGAGTACAGAACTGAGTAGAGTATGCTCTACACAATTAAAAAGGCAGAAACACAGTAGTTATAGTAGGGAGAGGACTAATGGAATGATCAATGAAGTGACTTCCTTTCAAAAGGAAATGAATGAACCCAGA
>NW_008428278.1:0-342 GCF_000622305.1 Nannospalax galili | reverse complement strand
TGTTCCATTGTGACTTCACAATGCTCCAGTGTGACCCCATAATGCTCCAATGTGCCAACTCTATCACTTCATGTGCCATTATATTGCTTCAATGTGACATCAAAATGTTACTATATGACTTCACAGTATTCCATTGAGATTTCTGAATGCTCCAACTTGAAATCAGAATGCTGCAGGGTGCCAGCACAATGTTACAGTAGGACTTCACAATAATCCTTTGTGATGTATCAATGCCTGAATATGACATCCGAATGCTCCAATGTGCCAACAATGTCAGCCCATGTGCCAATATTTTGCTCCAATGTGCCATCACAATATTCCATTGTGACATCACAATTATCC
>NW_008428277.1:0-342 GCF_000622305.1 Nannospalax galili | reverse complement strand
ATGTATTAGTCACTGTTCTGTTGCTGTGATAGAAACACCAGGACCAAGGGAACTTAAAAAGGAGGTGTTTATTTTGCTTACAGTTCCAAAGGGACAAGAGACCATCATGGTGGCAGAGGAGGCTGGAGCAGGAGCAGAAACTAAGCTCTCACATCTTCAGAAAGGCACAGGAAACAGAGCACAACTGGAGATCTGTCAAGGTTTAAGAACTCTCTAAGCCCACCCCCAGTGACATGCTTCTTCCAACATGGCCATACTCTCCAAGACCTCCCAGAACAACACCATCAACTGGGGACAAAATGTTCAAATACTGGAGCCCCTAGGGGACATTCTAATTCAAAC
>NW_008428276.1:0-342 GCF_000622305.1 Nannospalax galili | reverse complement strand
GGGGCAAGCCAGGGGGAGCAGGCCAGGGGGGCAAGCCAGGGGGCAAGCCAGTGTTCCTCCATGGCCTCTGCTTCAAGCTCCTGCCTTGAGTACCTACCTTGGTTTCCCTCAATGATGAACTGTAGCCTCTAAGCCAAATTAAACCTTTCCTCCCCACTTTGCTTTTGATTACGATGTTTACACAGCAACAGGAAGCAAACTAGAGCACCCCAAAACGGTAAGTATTGAGATAACCCCATAAATAATAGAAACCCTAAAGTAATGGAAAATTGTGCAAAGGAAGTCATACTAATGAAACAGAGAAATGGAAGATGTGAAAGAAAGTTAAATAATGCAGAGCGC
>NW_008428275.1:0-342 GCF_000622305.1 Nannospalax galili | reverse complement strand
TACACTTCCCCATTCTACTGCCACAACCACAGATCCAGCACTTACACCTTCTGTCTGAAACAACTTAGTCCTGGTTGTGACACACCACTGCCACACTAACTCTCTTAAAAACCCAGATCCAATCTTTCAACTTCATTGCTTAAACGGGGTGCTTCTGTTGCTTACAGATTAACAATACAGAGTCCTTGGGGTCCTCATCTTCTGGTTTTTCTAGGTCTAGATAAACATGAGAAGCAAAACTGGACCATGCTTCCTCACTAAAATACTAGAATATTCTGTCTCATTTCTTTACTTACACAATCTCATTATTTAAGTTTCTTTTCCTGTTCACAGAAGTGCTTG
>NW_008428274.1:0-342 GCF_000622305.1 Nannospalax galili | reverse complement strand
CCTCCATGGGCATTGTATGGACATGATGCACTTACAGGCATGCAGGTAAAACTCTCATACACATGAACTAAAATTAAACAATGCTTTTTAAAAAACTGGGCATGGTAGAGTGCACTTGTAATCTCAGCTGGGGATGCAGAGACAGGAGGATCCCTGGAGCTTGCTGGTCCATCAACCTAATCTACTTGTGAGTTTCATGCCCATGAGAGAACCCTGTCTCAAAAAGAAAAGGCAGATGGTACCTGATGAATGCAGCTAAGGTTGTCTTCTGGCCACTACATATTCATGCACACATGTTCATGCACAGCTGAACACGTATGTTCACCTGCATATACATGAAGG
>NW_008428273.1:0-342 GCF_000622305.1 Nannospalax galili | reverse complement strand
GGATAGCGCTTTGCACGTCTTTATGTTCCCCAGACAGCCAGCCCACCAGAAGACCTTATGTGACCTTATCTTGCCACAGCAGATTTCTATGAAAATTGTATTTTCGCATTTTTCCTTCTGCAGTACGTCAGAGTCAGGA
The DNA here is from genome assembly GCF_000622305.1 of Nannospalax galili. Lineage (NCBI taxonomy): Eukaryota > Metazoa > Chordata > Mammalia > Rodentia > Spalacidae > Nannospalax > Nannospalax galili. The sequence continues at coordinate 203 of NW_008428273.1, read as the reverse complement.
AATACAAATTGCTGAACTATCCAATCCAAAGAGCCTGGCTCTCCAGAATTCCTGCCTCTCTGGGATCTTTTGTAATGCTGTCATGTATAAAAGTTTGTATGTGTGTGTTTGTGTGTGTCCAGTCCATATCCCTGTGCATTACCGGAAAGGACCATTATTTTAGACTTTTAATTGCTGATTTTGGAGTTGGTACAGTTTTTCTT
>NW_008428272.1:0-342 GCF_000622305.1 Nannospalax galili | reverse complement strand
TGCACCCATGTCATGCAATGCCTGTGGAGGACAGAAGAGGGTGTCAGATCCTCTGAAATTGGAGTTACCCATGGTTGTTGCTGTCATGTGGATTCTGGGATTTGAATCCTGGTCTTCTGCAAGAATAGCTAGTGCTCTTAACTGCTGTGCCATCTCTTCAGTCCAATTTTCCCAAACTTTCTAATCTGCCTCAGGAACAGCAGCTCTTTTGTTCAGCTTTGTCCTGAACTTTTCCTGCAGTAGCAAACAACATGGGCTAGCTGAGTGGCATGTTTTGTTCCCACCGTAGAGATGGCAGATCCTGAGGTGGTCGTAAGCAGCTGCAGCTCCCACGAAGAGGAA
>NW_008428271.1:0-342 GCF_000622305.1 Nannospalax galili | reverse complement strand
AACATTATTGGTTTTGTATGTTTAGAGACATCATCACATTAGGTATCCCTTCTACCTTTGTGTCATCTACACATGTATGAGGCATGTACTTAACATGTCCATCTAAGTATCAATAAAAATGTAAACTGTGGGTAAAAGTGAAGAGCTGTAGAAGGCTACTGATGTTCCTCCTCCTGTTTGGCAAGGATCTAGGTAGACAAAATTCCTGTGGACAAAAATTCCAAAGAAGATCAAAATGTGAACTGTATTGGAGGAATACAAAATGTGGGTCAATTGATAAAACTAGATTAAGCATGACAGATTAGATAGAAGTACTGTGTGAAGTACTTCAGCTAAGTTTAC
>NW_008428270.1:0-342 GCF_000622305.1 Nannospalax galili | reverse complement strand
GGTAACTTGTATTTCTTGACAGAAAGACACCGAGGAGGAAGTTCGAGATATAATCCGCAGTAATATTCACTTACAAGGCAAGGTAAGCCAGCTGTTACTGCAAATCACACTTAACATTTAGAAATTTGTTAATATCTTTTCAGGATGATGTTACAAATTATCTCACTCTAGTTAAGATACTAAAATTTATTATTTTAATTAGTCATTGTTCCACTTGCAAAATCTTTTGTATTAAAAACGCTTAAGCTAATAAATAGTGTAGTCTATGTAGACATAGAATCATAAGTTATAAAATTTTGAAACAAAGCATGTCACAGGTTGATATATTGGCCATACTTTTCT
>NW_008428269.1:0-342 GCF_000622305.1 Nannospalax galili | reverse complement strand
GTAAAATCTACCTCACACAGCTGTAGGGTGAACATATTTTCTTCCAGTTCCACTCCTAAGAACCAAAGATACATGCTTGAATAGCTAACCCATCATTCAAATGCAATATGGAAAGATGTAATGCCAGCTCAGGAAAGAATAGAAGATATAAAGCAAAAAAAAAGTGGGGCACAAATAATATATCTGAGTGCTCAGTTCTCAGATTTGATGCATTTGTAACAGATGTAAGATGTTGAAAATGAAAAGAATACATGATGTGGCAATTCTTATTCTTGGCCACTTTCTCGCATGGATTTCTATATTTGTCTTATGAAAACATAAGAGTCAGTTGAATATTTCTAA
>NW_008428268.1:0-342 GCF_000622305.1 Nannospalax galili | reverse complement strand
TGTTTAGGAATTTCTCTTGGTCGTCCAATGGGCATAACTCCTATTTACATCACTTACTCAGCTACAGCGGTGGAACAATTTCTGAACACCCTCTAAAGCAGCTACAGCTGAAAAGAAAGCAAAAATGTCAGAAGTGGGTTAAGATTGGAAGGAAAGCATTGACATCTGCACTGTGTGACCTCAGAAGTAGATGAGATTCATGGGGGTCTCACTTTGTCATAACATAGAAGAGAGTATTTCCTGATCCACAGTTATATCTTTGTTGGATGGAGATGACCATTCATTCTCCCTTCCAAAATGCCCCCTGGCATGTGAAGGCTAATCAGAAGCCAGTGTTGATGC
>NW_008428267.1:0-342 GCF_000622305.1 Nannospalax galili | reverse complement strand
TTATTTTTAGATTCCATGTAAAAATGCATGTGTGTGGGGGCATCTGCATGTGAGGGTGGATGTCTGCAGCGTCCAGAAGATGATGCCAAATCCCCTGGGGCTTCAGTTGTAGGTGATTGTGAGTCACCAGACGTGAATGATGGGGCTGGACCTTGGTCCTCTTAACTGCTGAGCATCTCTCTGGCCCCAGCTATGGATTTCTGGTATCACGTAATCTTATGAAGAGCAAACGTCTAAAACCTGTATTAGTGTATTTCTAAGCGATGGAAAAACTGACTTTGGGTATAATTTAGTAATGTGTTTTCTTTATGTTGGAGAGGAGCATTTCCTAAAAAATTAAAT
>NW_008428266.1:0-342 GCF_000622305.1 Nannospalax galili | reverse complement strand
GCGCCAGACCTAAGTAAAAAGAAGCCAAGGGGACCCAATATGGATGGGGAGCTGGTCAGCAAGCTTCAGCCCTAACTAAGAATCTTTTGGCAATGGATAGATGCTGAAAGAGGGAGAGTCACATTTCCTTAGGTGTAACGCCTGGTAGGTGGACCAGAATGCAGGGCATGGCCTTACAACCAGAAGCACTTGGGATGCACAGATTGGAATGGACAAGACTTTAAAATACACAATAAAGGAATAATAAACAAATAAATAGTAAAGATAATACTAGACATGAAATGTGGGGTAGTAAGGAGGAACTGGAGGGGGGAATACTGCATGTGACCAAAATGCATTTTT
>NW_008428265.1:0-342 GCF_000622305.1 Nannospalax galili | reverse complement strand
TTTTATTCTGTAGTCCTAAATTTTCTTTTAAATTAAAAATACAAAAGTTGGGGCTGGAGAGAAGGCTCAGCTTTTAAGATCACTGGCTGCTCTTGCAGAGGCCCCAGGTTTCATTGCTAGCACGATGTGGTGGCTAGCAACCATCTGTAACTCAAGTTCCAGGGATAGAAACCATCTGTAACTCCAGTTCCAGGGAATACAACACCCTCTTCTGACATCCCAGGGCACTGCATGACATGGTTACACTTAACATACATGGAGACAATACACTCATAAAGTAAATCATAAATAAAATATTAAAAATTACAGAAGTTTCTAAAACATGATCCTCAACCTCCCTAA
>NW_008428264.1:0-342 GCF_000622305.1 Nannospalax galili | reverse complement strand
AAGTTTATACACATATCTTAGTAAATGTGAAGCCTTTACATTTTACTTTAAATTTTAAGGGTTTTGAAATGTTTCTGTAATTCTGCCAATGGACAATCACAGAGTAGGGTACAAGGCTCTCATTTTGAATGGGGAAGCCCAGAGAGGACTACTTAATCAACCACAGAAGGTAAATTAGGCAAATGTTGAAGAAGGCTGACAAAGCAGGACCCTGCAACACAGAGCACACCCATGAGAGCTGTACCGTGGCTCTTTGGGCTAGGCGCCTCTCCCCAGCTAACCATGAGGCCCCTCACATGCACTGGCCTCCAGGGGCTCACACAGTCTCCTCACCACAGGAAA
>NW_008428263.1:0-342 GCF_000622305.1 Nannospalax galili | reverse complement strand
GATTTCAATTTAAAGACAGTATGTGTATGAGGAAATAAAAATTGCAGAAACTAATCAAGTTTAGAAATCCAGAGCTCTCGGCTTTGGTTTCTACTCTATTGCCCTGGGCAGGCTTGTTTCCCTGATTATGAGAGTATAGAGAGGGTAGGAAAGGGAAAGACATGCACATTAAGTAGCTCCCACATAAATAGGAGTTTTGATTTTGTTATGAATTACTGAAAACAAGATGACAACTTTGAATGATGACACCTAACAGCCTCCTCACAGTCTTCGAAAGCATATCATAATCTTGTGTATTTGAAAGGGCTCATTATAGAATTGCAAAGAAGATAGGTTTTAATC
>NW_008428262.1:0-341 GCF_000622305.1 Nannospalax galili | reverse complement strand
CAATCAAGAAAATGCCTCACAGACATGGCCACAGGCCAGTCCAATGGAGGACATTCCTCAATTGAGGCTCCTTCTACCCAGGTGTATCAAGTTGACAACCAAAGATATTCGGCATTCTTTCAACAATGTAACTTCAAAAGTCACAGCCATATATTTTGTTTTTTATTATGTGTATGAGTGTTTTCCTTGCATGTATGTAAGTATACCCCTGTCATGTAATGCCTGTAGAGGCCAGAAGAGGGCATCGGATCCCCTGGAACTGGAGTTACAGAAGATTGTAAGCTGCTGTATGGGTGCTGGGGACTGAACCCAGGTCCTCTGCAAGAGCAGTCAGTGCTCTT
>NW_008428261.1:0-342 GCF_000622305.1 Nannospalax galili | reverse complement strand
GTAATATGGATCAGCAAGATGGCTCAGCCAGTAAAGGCATTTGCCATGCAAGCCTGGTGACCTGAATTCAATCCTGGAAACCCACATAAGGAAGGAGACAAAGTTGTCTTCTGACTCCCACAGACTCTCTCCAGCATATGTGCTCTCACAAATACTACATGCACACACAAACATACACAATGATAGTAATAATAATTTTTCAGAAAGAAAATTGAGATTTGAGAACTTTTTTTTCAAAGTAGCATATAAGAGTAATCCAATATTTCAGGATTATATTCTTACTGCATTATGGAAATAGTTGAAATGCATTAGAGTAACTAGTCAGTGTGTGTAAATAAATTA
>NW_008428260.1:0-342 GCF_000622305.1 Nannospalax galili | reverse complement strand
TGCTGGGAATCGAACCCAGGTCCTCTGCAAGAGCAGTCAATACTCTTAACCGCTGAGCCGTCTCCAGTCCCATAGTCAGGTTTCTTTAGGGGTGTGACCCTTGGTAGGTTGACCACAATCCAGGGCAGGTAAACGAATGAAACTGGAAATAATTATCCTGAATGAGGTAGCCCAGGCATAAAGATAAACATCACACATTTTTCTCATATGTGGAGGTTAGCTTTGAATATTAAGATCTGTGTGTTTCATGGGGACTACTCATAGAGGTTAGGAAACTGTTAAGTCAAATTCACTGCTGGAAAGTACACGTGGTGTCCGTTTCCCTCCTCCCACTGTCCTAAC
>NW_008428259.1:0-342 GCF_000622305.1 Nannospalax galili | reverse complement strand
CCCAATATGACAGAAGCTTCGGTACCAAACATGGGAAAAAGAGACCAGCTGGCATTCCTAACCAAACAACGCTTAGTGAGCACCTTCTATGTGCTCAGGATGGCCAGGCCCTGTATCATACAGGAGTGAACAATGCCCTTGTTCTTTAAGAAGTCTTCACTGAGATGACTAGGGAAACATACACAAAAAATGGGAACCGCAGCATTTAGTCCACCATGAAACAGTGTAACGTGGATACCGAGGGCAGCAGAAATAAACAGAAGCGTTTGTTCAGTGTTGCCTTATAGATGCATGATTTGTGCCCCACCCTGCAGCACTGGAGATTGAACCCAGAGCTAGGCA
>NW_008428258.1:0-342 GCF_000622305.1 Nannospalax galili | reverse complement strand
TCCCCACACTCCCTCTTACTCCTGTGTCTTCCTGCCCTCAAGGAGGAATTAGGTGCCCCTGACACATAAGCAACTCACTCCAGCTTCACATGAAAGTCCTCTTTACTCAATGACTGCAGTACAAATGCTGAGAGCTGAGTGAGCTGAAGATTTTTCAAAGTATATAATTCATACTATTCTGATCAACAACTCAAAGGGAGGTTTCCCTTGCCTAGCACCATGACTTTTGTTATAAAGCCTTCAACTATACACATGTAGTCATATAAATATCTATTCTTTATGTAGTTTTAGTAGTCTTATGAAATAATGCATTACTTTTATTTTTACCAAATTACCTAAGTA
>NW_008428257.1:0-342 GCF_000622305.1 Nannospalax galili | reverse complement strand
ACATAAGGGGGAGCCGAGACCAGACTCCCTCTTTTGTACGGAGGAGCTGGAGGGTCCCTGTCACACGGGGGGGGGGGGCGGACGGGCTTCCTCCCACCTCGGTCTTTTCTTTCTCAGCAATTTTCAACGGTTCCATAACACTGTCCAAGTCCTCCCCATCGTACTCCTCCTCATCAGAAGGGGCACAGCAAGCGGAGAGTTCCTCTTTTACCTCCTCTAACGCCTGTGCACCCTGGGCGTTGTCCTCTTTATACTTCCCCGATTTATCAGTGAGACAGGTCCTTACGAGATTCCACACTGCCAAAGTCCCCCGAGGGAGACTGCCCTCAGAATCCTTATCAA
>NW_008428256.1:0-342 GCF_000622305.1 Nannospalax galili | reverse complement strand
AGTAGACAGCACACGCAACTCCTCATTTAAAAATCACAACACCCTATGAGACAGTGTTACTGCTGTGACTTACTTATAAAATGAAAGCTGGAAATAACGAAGGAAAGAATCTGTCCAGGATGATCATCTTCCACGTTCTTGTGACCTGCCATGTCTGGGGAGCTCACATGCCTAGCCCCTCAGCTCAGCGCTAAGAACATACTATTTAGCAGTGCTAAAGGGAGTAGTACTTAATGGATCCAGTACCACTTACCTCCAGCAGGAAAAGACCAGCTGCAGATACTCTTCACGTGACTCTCTCCTTGCTTAAGGCCTCAATGTGTTTCTTAAGTATTTAAGGGT
>NW_008428255.1:0-342 GCF_000622305.1 Nannospalax galili | reverse complement strand
GACTAGAGAGGATTTCTACTTTAATAACAAGGCACCAACGTTAATAACAAGCAACCTAAGAACTTAAGTACCATTCATAGAGACAAACTTGTTATGTTTACAACAAGTTTTGAGAATATGTTCCCTATACACAGAGTAACTAAGCACGCCCATACAAATCCTTCCTTATAGCTAGGTTCAGATTTTTTCTTCACAGGAATATTATACTCAAGTTCTTTAAACCTTGTCTCAGCTCTAATCTATGAGCAAATCCTCTTGATCTAATTAATGTTCAAACATCCGTACCATTATTTCTACTTAACAATTTTATTCAAAAACCACACATCTCCTAATCAATTAGAA
>NW_008428254.1:0-342 GCF_000622305.1 Nannospalax galili | reverse complement strand
TCTTTTTTCTCTTCATTAGAAAACAATATTACCCAAATAGGTGGCTAGGTGTTCTCCTCACACACCAGTGTCAGTACACACGCACTAGAAACATAATTCTAACACCCAAGACAATGCTGTTTCTTTGCTCACACTAGTCTCCTTTCCTATTTTTCCCTGTTTCCACTTTTTTTCCAGGTCTACTCTTAACCTTTAAAGATTATTTTTTTTGAGACAAGGTCTCCCTGTAGCCCAGTAGCCCCAGCTCAGTCTCACAGAGATCTGCCTGTCTATGTCTCTCATGTACTGGGTTTGAAGGTGTGTACCACCACACCTGGTCTAATTCAGCTCTTTGACTCAAAA
>NW_008428253.1:0-342 GCF_000622305.1 Nannospalax galili | reverse complement strand
AAAAAAAAAAAAAAATCAAAGACCAAAGGATTTGCCAACATAGGGTCAACTATGGTGGAATAATGAAGGTTTCCATTAGCTCTGTTCTTTTGGTTTGTTTTGAATAGGGGTTTATTTACAGAAGAATGGGAGCCCCCTCCCATTTACAGCTGCATTGGAAAGTCCACACTCTAATATAGATCCTATGACTTCCCAACAACCGCACAAAATGGCAAGAGAGGTATCTCGTGATGTTCTTGGCTTACATATCCTTAGCCCCTCCCCAACATGCAGCTAAAGTCGACTGATTTGGTGGGAGGGGTAACTGACTCCCCCTTCGACTCCTTGATGAGTGTGGGAAGG
>NW_008428252.1:0-342 GCF_000622305.1 Nannospalax galili | reverse complement strand
CACACACACACATGTGTTGTGATTCTAGGGATGCCTTTGAGAATCACTGTTCTTTGGATGCAGAGCGACATGTTTTCCTTACTATCTGTCTCTATAGAAAATCGTTTCTTGAGAAAGAAATGTCTTCCTATGTTATTAGCAAACTCAGATTAATTACGGCGTTCCACAAAAGGTCAGGAACAAGGTATTGCTTGTGGGTCTATAAAATTCTATGGGCACTGGATGCAAGGTAATTGGTACAGGGATATGAATAAAATCGCACATCTACGTGCTCATTTAAATGCATGAATTAAATACTTCTTAATTTATTTTTTATGTGTATGCATGCATTGCTTGCATGTA
>NW_008428251.1:0-342 GCF_000622305.1 Nannospalax galili | reverse complement strand
CTAACCCTTTCCCTACTTTGCCCTACCCCCCTTTCCCCACTTAATTTACCCTTCCTATTATTATTACCTTTCATTTATTCATATCACCTGTGTTCTGCTATCTCCCTCCCTTAAACTTTTTCTCACTGTAACCAAATGATCCCTTCCTTCTTTCCCGGAATACTTTCTGTCATCATTTCACTGTAAGGTGAGATATCTTTCTTGTCATCAGCATAAAAATGGATCATGTTTTTTACTCCATTCAGCTAGTTTGTCTTTTTCATAATTTAAAATTTTTATTTCCTTTAGAATTTCATGAGTACTCTATTTACATTTTTTCCGCCCTTCTGTCTCCCCTCTCCA
>NW_008428250.1:0-342 GCF_000622305.1 Nannospalax galili | reverse complement strand
TCAGACACAAGACAAAATCCTTAGTCTTTAATTGGGTTACATGAAGCATAGTAGTAACTTCTGCGTCATCATCACTAAATTCTTGACAGTAACAACTAATTAAAGTGGGTAGGATTTGGTTTGGCTTACAGTTTCAGTGGAATGTCCTTCCATTACAGCAGGGAAGTCACCTCAGAATTCATGGTGGTGTGGCATGCAAGGCAGGGACAGACCGGGAATCAAGGGCGGGTATAACTTTCAAGGGCATCTTGAATGACTTTCTTCCTTCAGCCAGTCTACACCAACTAAAGCCCCACAGACTTCCAAACAGCACCAGAAGACAGCAAACCCATCATTCCAAAC
>NW_008428249.1:0-342 GCF_000622305.1 Nannospalax galili | reverse complement strand
GGAGAGCAGCTGCCTGAATCAATACATCCTATTACCTATGTGGGCCAGGGGCGAGAGGGCCCAGTAGGATCTCTTCTGCTTTTGGCCTGTGGGGGAAATCAGGACTAGAGAAAGATTCCAGGAGCTTGGCCTCCAACAGTGAGGTAATTAGACAAATGAGTCTGTGATCAGATGTTCTGGCCTATGACATGCTTAGGTTAAGAATCTGATGTAAACCAAGGGCTTCTGAGGATGACATTGTCTTCTGAGAAGACAGCTGACATAGTTAAGGGTCTATGAAATCCTAAAACTTTCTCTCTGCATGACAAGATTGGATGGCAGCTAGAGAATGTGAAGGCTCCC
>NW_008428248.1:0-342 GCF_000622305.1 Nannospalax galili | reverse complement strand
GGAGACAGTGAAGAGGGCCATCATGGCTGCCAGAACATTGTCAAAGTCAAAATTGCTGTTCTCCCAGCTGCGGGGCTGGATAATGGGGTGGTCAACCTCTCCATATTTATATGTGATATAGTTATCCCTGAGAGAGGAGGAGAAAGAGTTAATCCTGGGGTGTCCCATTTCCTCACCACCAATGATTCCTGACAAGCTGGGTAGGATGCTATCATACCATTCCAGCCATCAGAAGAATCTATGGTTAGCAGCTTGAGGAATAGTTAACGCTACATGCCACAATTGAGATCAGATAGTAGATGGGTCAGAGGACAGTCTTCCCTCCTCTCTAACCAAGCCACC
>NW_008428247.1:0-332 GCF_000622305.1 Nannospalax galili | reverse complement strand
GTGTGTGTGTGTGTGTGTGTGTGTGTGTGTGTGTGTGTGATGTGAAAACAGAAAGAAGGCTATAATGGGAGTCTAAAGGGACAGGGAACAAGAGGAGGTCAGAGGGAATTTATGTGGCATGAAAGCAGAAGGGAGAACTATTTGGAGAGGAGGGGGACCGGAATGGGAGGAGGCGACAGGAGAGAGCAATGAAGACCTTGAATAATAATAAAATAGAATTATATGTATGTATGATAATGTCATAATGAGAGGTCTGAGGAGATGGCTCAGTTGGTAAAGGGATGGCCATGGAAGAAGGATCTGAGGTTGGATCTCCAGAACCAATACAAAAG
>NW_008428246.1:0-342 GCF_000622305.1 Nannospalax galili | reverse complement strand
TTTAAAAGATCTGATATGAACAACAAAGGCAAAAAGATTGGAGAAACAAACTGACCTTCAGGAAGTCGTGGAACAATAGAAAAGTTCCCTGTGCTCGTATCTGTAATGGGCCAGAAGGAAAGGAAATGAGATATTATACAGAAAAAAGTTGAAGGCTAGAGGGATGCAACATAGAAGGAAAGGGTAGAATTGATCAAATTTGGAAGCATTTACTTGTGGAGAGGCACTGAGAGAACGAAAGAGCAGAACATGCAAATCTGGGAATGAACTCAGAACTAGACTACACAAATAGCCTTCAAAAAGGAAAAACCAATCCAATTAGGAAGCAGCGAAGACATGGGG
>NW_008428245.1:0-342 GCF_000622305.1 Nannospalax galili | reverse complement strand
AGGATTGTTTAGGGTCTTTACTGAGATATAAACTCTTGGAAGTTTGCAGATATGACCTTTTCTCATGGCTCTAAACACCACGAGAAGGCGTTCCCTTATCCCCACTGCCCTTATTGCTCCCCATCCAATTTAATGGACTCTATTGTATATATTAAGGCCTATAGAATCTGAATTATGTCTCCAAATGTCCATCAGTGTGGGTCCATCCACTGGAGCCTAGTTAACCTATCAAGAATCCCATGCTTGAAAGAGAGTGTCTCTGCCCCTCCCAGCAGCTGTCTGTTGCCACAATTTCCTTAGGTGAGGCTGGAGCTTTCTATCTACTTCCTCATGTCTATCCTG
>NW_008428244.1:0-342 GCF_000622305.1 Nannospalax galili | reverse complement strand
TCTTTCCTTTTTTTGGTCAGGGTCTTCCTGTAGCCACAGTTTGGCCTTGATCTCACAGAGATTTGCCTGCCTCTTGCCTCCCAAGTGGTAGTAATCAAAGGTGTGTGCCACTACACCCAGACCTCTTCCTGACTTTCAGTTTCTTACCTGGTTAACAGAAACAATGACACCTCTATCTTAGAAAGTTGTAAGGATGAATGGTTCACTTGTGGACACTAGAAGGTGGTAGGCGAGATTAATATATACTCCTTCATTATAAATACCTAGTAGTGCCAGACTAATATAAAGCAATTTGTTAAAATGCAAAGCTTGCCACTAAACAGAAAATTGTCAGAAAAAAAA
>NW_008428243.1:0-341 GCF_000622305.1 Nannospalax galili | reverse complement strand
GCAAGAGCAGCCAGTGCTCTTAACTGCTGAGCCATCTCTCCAGTCCTATATTACATATTTTAACAGGAAAGAAAATGAAAGCATCATACTCCCATCAATGAAATAATTATTAGTTGGATCAATTGTTAACATATCTGGGTACATAAACACTGTGTGAAGTACTCAGAGAAGGATCAAATTTGAGGTGTGGTGAGCACAGCAGGCTTCAAGTGTGACATGAAATTGGTCTGAAGGGTGAAGGGCTGGGAAGCATTGGGGGTCAAAGTAGGGAAGTGGAAATAATCTCAGGGTGCAGAGTGTGCTGGATAGCTTTAGTGTCAACTTGACACACCTGGGTTGAG
>NW_008428242.1:0-342 GCF_000622305.1 Nannospalax galili | reverse complement strand
GCACTGACCAACCTCCCTGCCACGGGTTAGTGAATATAGTAGCAGACAGGATATGCTCAGAGGAAAACATCTACACCATTGAGAAGAACATATACAAAGTATGTGTCAGCAGTGGGCCGCCATCCTGACCACCTCCTGGCTGTCACTCTTTAAGCCTGGGGTTCCAATCACTTCATTTTTTAAAATTATTTTCATTTTGTGCATATTTTTGTACTTTCTGCATGTATGTAAGTGTACCCATGTTGTTCAATGCCCATGGAGGCCAGAAAAAGGCATCAGATTCCCTGGAATTGGAGTTACAGATGGTTGTTAGCTGCCATATGGGTGCTGGGATTTGAACCT
>NW_008428241.1:0-342 GCF_000622305.1 Nannospalax galili | reverse complement strand
CATCACAGTCTTAAAATATGACTTCTCAGTGTTCCATTGTGACGTCACAATACTCTACTGTGACGTCACAATGGTCCAATGTCCAGCTCTATCAACCCACGTGCATTATATTGCTAGACTTTGTCATCACAATACTTCAATATGACATCACAATGCTTTAATCTGCCAACACCAGAGGTCCATGTGCTAGCACATTGCTCCAATATGTCAACAATGTTACATGACTTCTGAATATTCCCTTGTGACATCCCGATGCTCGATTGTGATATCACAATGCTCCAATATGCCAAGACTATGGCCTCACCTGCTATTATATTGCCCCAATTTGGCATCACAATGTTG
>NW_008428240.1:0-342 GCF_000622305.1 Nannospalax galili | reverse complement strand
ATTCAATTTAGGTCAAAGTTAAGTGTAAATGGATTTTAAAATTCTGTGCCTACATTTCTACTACTGGTAACCTAGGTAAATTAACACTATCCACAGGTTAAAAATGCTGCTAAACTTCTTCCCAGATTACACAGACTACACAGAATAATCTACAACTTTTATCCATAACTGAACCCAATTATAGAATTTCAACACTACCTTCAATTCTTACGGGTGGATCTACTATGGGAGTATCGGTCATGACTTGAGGTTCCTCAACATTCTGATGGGGAGGAGATCGAATCCAACAAAGTCGACTCAAGAACGCAGAGACTGGGAATGGATTCAGAACAGGAGGAGTTA
>NW_008428239.1:0-342 GCF_000622305.1 Nannospalax galili | reverse complement strand
TTTTTTTTGCAATACAGGGGATTGAACCTAGGACCTTGCCCATGTTCAATACATGCTCTACCACTGAGCTACATCCCCATGCCTCTTTTTTCACTCAAGACAAAGTTTCACAACATTACACAGGCTACCCTGGAACTCACTCTACAGCTCAGGCAGGCTTTGAACGTTCACCTCCCTGCTCCCTCCAGCTGGGATTACAGGACTGTGTACCATTAGGCCCAGCTACTTCCTCTTTACTATTACTTTGTTGTTTGGCTTCTTAAGGGTCTTGCTCTGTAGCTAGGGTCTCAAACTTTTTGAGTTCCTCCAGACTCTGCCTTCAAAGTGATGGGATTATAGGCA
>NW_008428238.1:0-341 GCF_000622305.1 Nannospalax galili | reverse complement strand
TTCCATTGTGACAATACAATGCTCCAATGTACCAATACTATCTCCCCATGTAACATTATATTGTTCCAATTTGACATCACAATTTAACAATATTACTTCACAATCTGAAATCACAATACTGCAATTTGCCAAGACTACTGCCCCATGTGCCATTCTATTGCTCCAATGTGCCATCACACTTTTACAATATGACTTCACAATGCTCCATTGCGATGTCACAGTGCTCCAATGTGACATCACAATGCTCCAATGTGCCAACAGTATCAACTCATGTGCCATTATATTTCTCTAATGTGACATCACAATGTTACAGTATGACTTCACAATGATCCAATGTGACA
>NW_008428237.1:0-342 GCF_000622305.1 Nannospalax galili | reverse complement strand
AAAAAAAAAAACACAAAGTAAACCAAGTACTGAAGGTCAAGTACTGAACCAAGTACTGATGGTCAAGGTCAAACAAATACCAAGGCACTCCCCACATGCCCTAGCCAGAGCTGCAAAGGCAAGGGTTACAGTTGACCCAGAGGACCAGGTAACCGCAAAACCGGTCACCAGAGCATGCTGGAAACATCAGTGAACACATGCTAAAGGATGATGAAAACCATGAGATACCCGGAAATGGATAACGCTTTTAGGGAGCTGTGAACTGAAGCTCTCTAAGGAACTGCTTGCCGAGTACAGATCCTGCAGGCTTTGACCTTCTGAGTAGGAGATTGTCTGGGTAGT
>NW_008428236.1:0-342 GCF_000622305.1 Nannospalax galili | reverse complement strand
CATGCCAGAGGTCACACCCTTTGAGGGCTGGTAGTCAATGACGGGTAAGATGCTGATGATCAGGATGACCACAGACAGGCACAGTCCATCAAGCTGGGTGTCCTCTGAGGCAGAATAAACTATGTCAAGGGAAAGAACCTCAGCTCCCACTGACCTTCCTATAATAAAAAGGGATGGATATGTAGGAAATGAAGTTCCAGGCTTAAGCACAGGCTGCACTAAGAGAACCCAGCTCCCGCTTTGAGAGCACAGCCCACGCTTCGGCAAAATAGCCAACCTATGATCTGCCCAGATGAGGAGATCATGCTTGGATGAGGGGATCTATCAGGAAGTGACACACCA
>NW_008428235.1:0-342 GCF_000622305.1 Nannospalax galili | reverse complement strand
GTGACAGACTTGGGGTTTTCTCTAAGATCTATGACCTCTCCAGCCATGTGTGTTTAGTTGTGTTTACAGTGCCATGAATGAGTTCCCTCCCATTGAGTGGGCTTTAAGAGCAAATCCATTTGCTCTGTGTAAAATTTCACAGGTTGAGTTGTTTTAAGATAGGAATCAATTATTGGTGCGCTGACCATGCTTCAGAAAAACCAGCAGAAGTTTGCTCTCATGCCACAAATATAAATAAATGTTACGTTTGCCAAGACACTTTATATGTGGCTTATTTACAGCCATGTGAATGCTAACAAATCTAGAGAGTTTTTTTAAATTACATTTATTTAGTGTGTGTGG
>NW_008428234.1:0-342 GCF_000622305.1 Nannospalax galili | reverse complement strand
CCTCAAATAGATGACACTAGGGTAAAGTATGGTCATTTGATCATCTTAAAGATAGATAGTTTTGAAGTTACCAGTATATAACTGTGTTTCCCTGTAGAATCCATTGCCAACTCATTCTCTATCATCCATTTCTATCTTCCCTAGGGTCAGATGACCTCCACAAAGGCGATAAGGATGTTTCAATGATTACATATCCCTGGAGAGAGCTCCCAGAAACAGGAGACCTAAAATGTCATCCACATACCTCCACCACCACCACCCCCGCCCCCCGCCAAGTAGAAAAATAGGAATTTTCCACACAAAATCTGCCCTCCAAAGTAGTTGTAGTTTGCCTTCAATTGC
>NW_008428233.1:0-342 GCF_000622305.1 Nannospalax galili | reverse complement strand
TCTTTCCCCATATCAGGGACATCATCAATGCTCTTCCAAAACTCATTCTCACTTTCATTGTATCCAGCTGGCTACGCCAATTGTAAGTTAAATTCACTGCTGGGAGGCTCATGTGGCATCCATCCCCTCCTCCCAAGGTTCTTGCAACAACCTGAGAAAAGAATTCTCCAAACCCAGTTTGAAGAATCTTAACAAGTTTATTGAACTTGCTAACCGAGCTTGGGGTGAGGGTTTATTTACAGATGAGAGGGCACCATCCCCCCCACTCAGAGCTGTGTTCAAAAGTCCACACCCGGGCATAAACCCTGTGGTTCCAGACAGCCTCACAAAAAAGCCGGAGAC
>NW_008428232.1:0-342 GCF_000622305.1 Nannospalax galili | reverse complement strand
CAGCAGAAAGGGAGTTCTAGGGTTATAGGACTTGCATGTCTGATGACATGTTTGACCAAGGGTAAGCCTCGGGGGTTTCAGAACTCACTGATCTGGTACACAACCAGTGCTGTGTCTTGCAATGGGGACCAACTGACAGGCAATGCTAGAGTTGGGGAATTGGAGGCCTGCCAGGTGGGTGGGACTGCGGGAGCATGGGACAGCAGGCAGTGGACACTGGGTTGAATAACTCTTCTGTCCTGGAGGGTGTGCAAGGGTATGTGGCACGACGTAGTCCTGGATGCACTGGATACTGGACAGGGAATGGTGAGGTTTTGGAACTTATATGTCTGTCTTGTGAGG
>NW_008428231.1:0-342 GCF_000622305.1 Nannospalax galili | reverse complement strand
AGTAAATCGGTACATCTCCTCCCAAAGTGGGGATTTAAAGCTTAGAGGTTTACATAAATGACCCTAAATGTGCTACAGACTCAAAGAAAAGGTGTTTTAAGAGGGGAGGGGGAAGTATACCTATGAGCAAAAGAACAGTAAAATGGCCTTGATTCCTCCTGGTATAGTGACACATGCTGGTAACCAGGACGTTTGGGAGGCTGAGACAGGTGAATCATGAGTTCAAGGCCAGCCTGGGCTATGTAGTGAGTTTTAGGCCTGCCTAGGCTGCATAGTGGGACCCTGTGCCAAAACCCAAAATCAAAACAAAAGAAAGAAAGGAACCAGAAATAACTGGGGAAA
>NW_008428230.1:0-342 GCF_000622305.1 Nannospalax galili | reverse complement strand
TTCTCTGAAAAATTTAGAAAAGCAGGTAGACTTACAGAGGCCTAAACATTTTTAGCTGGGTTTAGAAGCAGAACAAGAGTTACAGTAGGGGGAGAGAGGAGAAGGGTCTGGAGCATTTTTCATGTGTAGGGAATCCATAATAGTTAGAGGGAGAAGAAGAGGTAGCCTAGATTAAAGGATGGAAGCAAAAGAGACCTAAAATCGGATAGAACAATATCAGAAATCATCCTGAGCAAAGTAAGGAAGAAAGACACTGGAAGAGCTCAAAGACAGAACGATGGAAGACAGACAGCCTTCCAAGCCCACGGCAAAGGAAGGGGGAAGGAAGGAGTCCCATTGGGC